>NC_143024.1:18915000-19070000 GCF_057628025.1 Oncorhynchus mykiss
GGGAGGCGATTTCAACACAGTGCTAGACCCTAAAATTGACAGGAGTGGCACGTCAGATAATCATCAGCACAAAGCATTTAGAGGTTATCTTCAAGAATTCACCTCCTCTCTGAAGCTAGTGGACATATGGAGATTACAGAACCTTGATTTAAAAGACTTCACTTACTCTAAAAAGACTAAAACCTCAAAGTCTGGATCTAGGTTAGACATGTTCTTTGTGCCAGAATTCAAACAGACAGATAACATTACTCACAGCTGTAGAATCCATGATATCTGTAAGGTAAAAGGAAGAAAACCTGTTTCCGATCACAAACCAGTCATTCTGGAGCTCTACCTTCCTGCCAAAGCAGACAGTTCCACTCCCTCCACACTAGAATGTATAAATACAGAGGTTCTGGCAACGTTACCGGAGTATCAATACAATGACAAAACAGGAAAAATATCTGGGTCTGAGATAGTAATGGCAATAGAATCTCTGACTGGCTCTGGACAACTAGCACTTGATACAAAACCTGACTGGGGAACAACCGAACGCTTAAAGCAGACATATAATAAAGAACACAAAGCTTCAGAAATGACAGCCAATGAAGGGACGATATTTGCTAAAATACTAGAAAGTCGTCTACAAATGTACCTTCAGTTCTCAATCAAAGAGAAGAACCGAGGTGAACCGTCACAGAGTTTGCCTTATCTTGTTACATTGGACGTCCCAACAAAGATTAAGAGAAACTTCTTGGAAGAAGCCCTTTTGTCCATAAAGTGTTCTAAACCATCTCCTAAATCACCTGACCCTATTGGATTCACATTTTTAAGGGAAGTGCTTTCTCGTGACATTACCAACTGGTCAAGGTTGCGTCCAATTGCCCATCCTACTTTAGATGGCAAGAGATGGTTAAACCATGACTGTCCTCTCACCCAAACTCTACTTGCCTTATGCCTGAAGAATTTGCAATACAAGATTTATGATAAAACTAAGATAACCAGTGTGTGGTACTTCAGACGGTGTTGTCTTATACACTTGGAAGAAAAGGAACGTACAACTGTGACAGATGTACTCCGTCAATTCAGAGAAGACTCTGGCTTGGAATTAACAGAGAAATTAACACAGAAATAACTTTTTTGCCCGCTTTGAGGACAATACAGTGCCACTGACACGGCCTGCAACGAAAACATGCGGCCTCTCCTTCACTGCAGCCGAGGTGAGTAAGACATTTAAACGTGTTAACCCTCGCAAGGCTGCAGGCCCAGACGGCATCCCCAGCCGCGCCCTCAGAGCATGCGCAGACCAGCTGGCCGGTGTGTTTACGGACATATTCAATCAATCCCTATACCAGTCTGCTGTTCCCACATGCTTCAAGAGGGCCACCATTGTTCCTGTTCCCAAGAAAGCTAAGGTAACTGAGCTAAACGACTACCGCCCCGTAGCACTCACTTCCGTCATCATGAAGTGCTTTGAGAGACTAGTCAAGGACCATATCACCTCCACCCTACCTGACACCCTAGACCCACTCCAATTTGCTTACCGCCCAAATAGGTCCACAGACGATGCAATCTCAACCACACTGCACACTGCCCTAACCCATCTGGACAAGAGGAATACCTATGTGAGAATGCTGTTCATTGACTACAGCTCGGCATTCAACACCATAGTACCCTCCAAGCTCGTCATCAAGCTCGAGACCCTGGGTCTCGACCCCGCCCTGTGCAACTGGGTACTGGACTTCCTGACGGGCCGCCTCTTCAACCTCAGGAGGCTGAAGAAATACGGCTTGTCAACAAAAGCACTCACAAACTTCTACAGATGCACAATCGAGAGCATCCTGGCGGGCTGTATCACCGCCTGGTACGGCAACTGCTCCGCCCTCAACCGTAAGGCTCTCCAGAGGGTAGTAAGGTCTGCACAACGCATCACCGGGGGCAAACTACCTGCCCTCCAGGACACCTACACCACCCGATGTCACAGGAAGGCCATAAAGATCATCAAGGACATCAACCACCCGAGCCACTGCCTGTTCACCCCGCTATCATCCAGAAGGCGAGGTCAGTACAGGTGCATCAAAGCTGGGACCGAGAGACTGAAAAACAGCTTCTATCTCAAGGCCATCAGAATGTTAAACAGCCACCACTAACATTGAGTGGCTGCTGCCAACACACTGACACTGACTCAACTCCAGCCACTTTAATAATGGGAATTGATGGGAAATGATGTAAATATATCACTAGCCACTTTAAACAATGCTACCTTATATAATGTTACTTACCCTACATTATTCATTCCATATGCATACGTATATACTGTACTCTATATCATCGACTGTATCCTTATGTAATACATGTATCACTAGCCACTTTAACTATGCCACTTTGTTTACATACTCATCTCATATGTATATACTGTACTCGATACCATCTACTGTATCTTGCCTATGCTGCTCTGTACCATCACTCATTCATATATCCTTATGTACGTATTCTTTATCCCCTTACTCTGTGTACAAGACAGTAGTTTTGGAATTGTTAGTTAGATTACTTGTTGGTTATTACTGCATTGTCGGAACTAGAAGCACAAGCATTTCGCTACACTCGCATTAACATCTGCTAACCATGTGTATGTGACAAATAAAATTTGATTTGATTTGATTTGAGATGAAACAATCATTTTGCCACCAGGCCACAAACCCAGAACAGTGAATTAACGTCAAACCCAGAACCAGACGTAAAGATCATGTATTATGGTCAAACCCAGAACCAGTCCTAAAAATCATGTATTATAGTCAAACCCAGAACCAGTCCTGAAGATCATATATTATAGTCAAACCCAGGACCAATCCTGAAGATCATGTATTATAGTCAAACCCAGAACCAGTCCTGAAGATCATGTATTATAGTCAAACCCAGAACCAGTCCTAAAGATCATGTATTATAGTCAAACCCAGAACCAGTCCTAAAGATCATGTATTATAGTCAAACCCAGAACCAGTCCTGAAGATCATGTATTATAGTCAAACCCAGAACCAGTTCTAAATAGCATATATTATCTGTAACTAACATTTCATCAAGTGAGATCATAAACCATGAAATAGGAGCCATTACACTTCATATCCAGGGATATTGGATATCTGGATTCACAACAGCCTATACATTACAATCTACAGTGCCTTCAGAAAGTATTGACACCCCTTGACATGTTCCACATTTTGTTGTGTTACAGCCTGAATTTAAAATGGATTCATTTTAGATTTATGGTCACTGGCCTACACACAATATTTTTTTTACACATAAAAAAAATAAAAAAAGCTGAAATGTATTGGAAAGCCTCAATAAGTTCAGGAGTAAACATTTGCTTAACAAGTCACATAATAAGTTTCATGGACTCACTCTGTGTGCAATAATAGTGTTTAACATGGTTTTTGAATAACTACCTCCCCTCTGTACCCCACACATACAATTATCTGTAAGGTCCCTCAGTCGATCAGTGAATTACAAACACAGATTCAACCACAAAGACCAGGGAGGTTTTCCAATGCCTTGCAAAGGGAACCTATTGGTAGATGGGTAAAAATAAAAAAGCAGATATTGAATATCCCTTCGATAATGGTGATGTTATCAAATACATGGTGGATGGTGTATAAATACACTCAGTCACTACAAAGATACAACAGGTGTCCTTCATAACTCAGTTGCCAGAGAGGAAGGAAACTGCTCAGGAATTTCACCATCAGGCCAATGGTGACTATAAAACAGTTACAGAGTTTAATGGCTGTGATAGGAGAAAACTGAGGATGTATCAACAACATTGTAGTTACACTTATCTAAATGACAGAGGGACAAGAAGGAAGCCTGTATAAAATAAAAAATATTCCAAAACATGCATCCTGTTGGGAGATGAATTCACCTTTCAGCAGGACAATAACCTAAAACACAAGGCCAAATCTACACTGGAGTTGTTTACCAAGAACACAGCATGCTCCTGAGGCCGAGATATACTTTGACTTCAATCTACTTTAGAAAGATACACTGCTTCTTAATGCAATCGCTTTGTTACATTTATTTTTAACGTTACAGAAATAGCTCACTATTCAATATTCTGAGACGGCGCTCAGATATAAGCTATATTTCTCCGCTATGTTGGAGTCAACAGAAACACAGATTTCAGCATAAATATTCCCTTACCTTTGATGGTCTTCATTCAGAATGTACTGGAAGGGTTCATACTTACCCAAAACATTGTTTGGTTTCAAGTCTTGTGTCTTTGTATTAGCTACTGCTAATAACATCAGCTGAAATGCACCCAAAATGTCCTCTGGTCCGGAAAAGTTGCGCATCAAAACTTCAAAATTACATATTATATGTTGACTAAACAGGTCAAACTAAGTGCAGAATCAAGCTTTAGGATGTTGTAAACATACAGAACAATTTTCAATTCAACCGGTCATTGTTAGCTCTCCCCCGGAGTGCTGGAACAAAGGAATGGCTGGGACCAATTCGCGCCCTAACGCACAGGTATTTTCTCATGGCACTCACTCAATTCACTCCCATAGGGCCAATTCTCGTGGGATTTGAACGATTAAACGCTCTACTGAATGAGGACATCTAGTGGAAGACATAGAAAGTGTCCCAGATCCATAGCTGGTGGTGAAGGGTGGGAGTGATGACGTCAAAGTTGCCCCAACTTTCATGACCACAAAACTAGTTTGGAAGAATGCCTGCCCTGTGAGTTCTGCTATACTTACAGACATAATTCCAACGGTTTTAGAAGCTTTAGAGTGTTTTCTAATCCAATAATTTCTATCCAATTTTTGACAGATTTTTTTTCAGTTTACTATGGGCACGCAGATCCTCCAAAGGGGGCAGTAGTCAGCCCTGTCTTTAACAGGTTTTAACATCTATTTCAAAACCTGAAAATGGTTGTCTAGCAATGATCAACAACCAATTTGACAGAGCTTGAAGAATTTTGCATAGAATAATGGGCAAATGTTGCACAATCCAGGTGTGGAAACCTCTTAGAGACTTATCCAGAAAGACTCACAACTGTAATCGCTGCCAAAAGGTGTTTCTACAAAGTATTAACTCAGGGGTGTGAATATTTAAGTAAATTAGAAATGTATTTATTTCATTTTCAATACGTTTACAAAAATGTATACAAACATGTTTTCACTTTGTCATTATGTTTTTGTGTAGATGGGTGAGAAATTATATTGAATCAATTTTAAACTCAGGCTGTAACAACAAATGTGGAATAAGTCAAGGGGTATGAATACTTTCTGAAGTCACTGTATATAAATATACATGTATTTATTGTATGTAAATATTACACTGTATCGCTGCATGCGCTATAACATATGTAAGAGAAGTGTTCCCAGGAGTATGCAATGTCTCAGCATTATCAGGGTTCTGCCAACTGTACATAAATATAACCTCAACTCAATATTCCATTGGGTTTCTCAGGTTACAATGACCTTTCAAACCACAAGGTCATCTGAAGTCTGAGGTGTCATTATGAAGATACTCCTGTGCATTGTGTATAATACATCTGTAGTCCATCAATAAAAGTCTGGATTTATATTGTATATTGTCTTAATTATAGGACTTCCTGTAGTAAAAAACAAAAATGAAGACAAAAACCATAAATTCACAAATAGCGAATGAAAGACAATTCAGTTTTATTGCAGTCATCTTTATTTTGTCGTCACCTTGTAAAAAAGGGCTCAGATTGAAGTTCGTTCTTCTAGGAAAATGCTACATTTTTCACTAGACAGACAGACAAAACATAAAACTAAACAACATTTTTTTTTTCCCTATGAACTGATTGTAATAAACTCTAAATCTGGGAGCACCAGCTTTATACAACAAGGTTCCAGACATCAGTGTTTAAAACCCCTGTAATAATCATTACTTTCCTGAATAACCTGCGTAGACTAACAAACATGATGTAACTGTCATTTAAGGCATATTGATATCCAAAAGTGTGTGTAAAGTAATACTACAAACTCATCTCTCTGAGTAAGTACTTACAGGCATAACTAATAGTCAACATATTTATTCTGAAAGAAAACATTGTTTTCCAAATGCTGTGACCAAAGACACCATTAGAATGTGGAAGAAACTGCAGCCCAGAAAAGCCTGTATTTAAGAATGATTAATGATGTTGGATTAAGGTAAGAAACTAATCAGAATTATACATTTAATTAAATATACACTCATTTTTGTGGTATTAAATTGATCATTTCAGTTAAATCTCTCACTTTTGAAAACATGTAAACTCAGCAAAAAAATGTCGTCTCACTGTTAACTGAATTTATTTTCAGCAAACTTAACGTGTAAATATTTGTATGAACATAACAAGATTCAACAACTGAGACATAAACTGAACAAGTTCCACAGACATGTGACTAACAGAAATGGAATAATCTGTCCCTGAACAAAGGGGGAGTCAAAATCAAAAATACAGTCAGTATGTGGTGTGGACACCAGCTGCATTTAGTACTGCAGTTCAGATATGGCCAGTTCTTGCTGTGAGATGTTACCCCAAGGCACATGCCCTCACCCTCCGATCCAACAGGTCTCAGATGTGCTCAATGGGATTGAGATCCGGGCTCTTCGCTGGCCATGACAAAACTCTGACATTCCTGTCTTGCAGGAAATCACGCACAGAACAAGTAGTATGGGTGGTGGCATTGTCTTGCTGGAGGGTCACGTCAGGATGAGCCTGCAGGAAGTGTATCACATGAGGGAGGAGGATGTCTTCCCTGTAACTCACAGCGTTGAGATTGCCTGCAATGACAACAAGCTCAGTCCGATGATGCTGTGACACACCGCCCCAGACCATGACGGACCCTCCACTTCCAAGTAGATCCCGCTCCAGAGTACAGGCCTCGGTGTAACCACATTCCTTCGACGATAAACAAAAATCCGACTATCACCCCTGGTGAGACAAAACCGCAACAAATCAGTGAAGAGCACTTTTTGCCAGTCCTGTCTGGTCCAGTGATGGTGGGTTTGTGCCCATAGGCGACGTTGTTGCCAGTGATGTCTGGTGAAGAGGCCTTACAACAGGCCTACAAGCCCTCAGTCCAGCCTCTCTCAGCCTATTGCGGAAAGTCTGAGCACTGATGGAGGGATTGTGCGTTCCTGGTGTAACTCGGGCAGTTGTTGTGGCCATCCTGTACCCGTCCCACAGGTGTGATGATCGGATGTATCGATCCTGTGCAGGTGTTGTTACACGTGGTCTGCCACTGCGAGGACGATCAGCTGTCCATCCTGTCTCCCTGTAGCTCTGTGTTAGGAGTCTCACAGTACGGACATTGCAATTTATTGCCCTGGCCACATCTGCAGTCCTCATGCCTCCTTGCAGCATGCCTAAGGCACGTGTAAACCGTGTAAACTGTGTTTTACAATGAAGATCTGTTAGGGTTTTTATGAATTATCTTTGAAAGACTAGGTCCTAAAAAAGGGACGTTTCTTTTTTAGGAGTTTATATTTGTTAGGTTTGTGATATTTGTAACCCTTTCTACTGTAAATTGTGGATGTTAATTTCTGTATTATCAAATGAGGAGAGACGAACTTATCACATAAGTCAGAGTTATACTTAAACTGAATCCTTATAAGTGAGAGCTTTGCAATAGCAATGGCTGGTCGACAAATCACCCTCAGACGATTCGTTGAGAGCCACAACACAAAGGCTACTCAGATCTTTTATGGCAAAGATCCACCCCCTAGTCTACATAACAAACCACAGATGTTTGGAACGGGTCACAAGGTGAGACTTTTTAAATGAGAAAGGAGTATCCTGTAGTCAGATAGAATTTATAGCAAATGCTGTTCTTATCATTCAGTTTGGCCCCTAAGACGAGGCTCCGATCTCGTTCCTGGTACTTCATAGCACAAAAACACCAACTCATCCAAAAAAAAAAAAATCAATTGTCAACTCCAGATACTCCCATCTCAAGTAAAAACAACTTTGACCCCACTCCTGGACAAGCTCACTAAGGGGAGTGAGCCTCTAGGTCATGCACTATCCCAGGATAAGTGCATCAGAGATGACATACAATGGTTCCAGACACTACCACACACATCTGTTGTCTCAAACCTTATCTCCCCCATGCCAAAGGAGGGAGTGACTGGCGCACAGACATTGTGGAGACAAGTAGTTGGTTCCCCATTAATCACACCATCCCTTCACATGGTTTATGAATAGGTAAAGACATATTCACATATGAAGACAATGTTCCCTCCTGTCCTCTTCCCTTTCTGATATTCTGCATTGCACCAGGGACATGTGAAAGACAAGCCTGACCTCTCCCCTTTCTGGGCCCCAGGTGACTGAGCCCCAGCTGAGGGAAGAAGTGCAACTGCCAACACCAGAGTCCAAAGGGATACATTCTAATAACAAGTATATCACATAAGCATATTATGCAGATAAGACATCTTAATTATCTATGTTACCCAACTTATTCTGATTATTCTGTCACAAAAGGCAATTTAGTGTTTCTTGATGACTTTTGATGACTTTTGTGATTGGAAAATGATATTGAAGTAATAAATTCATAAATGTCACATATCTAACAAACAGATAACCATATTACACAATAAAAATAAAAGTATGCATTTAAATTGCATTGATAATAACATTGAATTCATTTATGCTATTTGTTTAATGAACAGATTATAAAATAATATATGTTTTATAACTTAAAAATACAGAGTAACCTGTACTAAAGAGATTCAGTTATTGTTGGTAGAACTACAAGCATAGCCACACTGAGTTCATCTACACCTGTAAACATTTGTAAAAAAACAGGAAAGGAAGACCCAGTTCATTAGAGTTAAATGCACCTCAGAAATTGCAGCCCAAATAAATGCTTCAGAGTTAATGTAACAGACACACCTCAACATCAACTGTTCAGAGGAGACTGCGTGAATCAGGTCTTCATGGTTGAATTGCTGCAAAGAAACCACTACAAAAGGACACGGATATGAAGAAGAGACTTGCTTGGGCCAAGAAACACGAGCAATGGACATTCAACCGGTGGAAATCTGTCCTTTGATCTGATGAGTCCAAATTTGAGATGTTTGGTTCCAACCGAAGTGTTGTGAGACGCAGAGTAGATGAACCAATTATCTCTGCATGTGTGGTTCCCACCGTGAAACATGGAGGAGGAGGTGTGATGGAGTGGGGGTGCTTTGCTGGTGACACTGTCTGAATTATTTAGAAATGAAGTCACACATATCCAGCATGGCTACCACAGCATTCTGCAGAGATACACCTTCCCATCTAGTTTGCGCTTAGTGGGACTATAATTTCATTTTCAACAGGACAATGACCCTCTAGGCTGTGTAAGGGCAATTTGACCAAGAAGGATAGTGATGGAGTGCTGCATCAGATGACCTGGCCTCCATAATCACCGAACTTCAACCCAATTGAGATGGTTTGGGATGAGTTGGACTGCAGAGTGAAGGAAAAGCAGCCAACAATTGCTCAGCATATGTGGGAACTCCTTCAAGACTGTTGGAAAAGCATTCCAGGTGAAGCTGGTTGAGAGAATGCCAAGAGTGTGCAAATCTGTCATCAAGGCAAAGGGAAGAATGTAAAAAGAATGAAGAATGTAAAATCTAAAATGTATTTTCATTTGTTTAACACTTTTGGTTACTACACGATTCCATGTGTTATTTCATAGTTTTGATGTCTTCACTATTATTCTACAATGTAAAAAAATAGTAAAAATAAAAACCCTTGAATGAGTAGGTGTGTCTATACCTTTGACTTGTACTGCCTGTACCTCTACAAGACGTAAATATTTTTCTGAAACACCTAAAGCAGAGTCTTAAGGCAATAGCTCTCCACCAAATCAAAGTGTCAGATTTTCCACACCTTTTTCACATCAACAGTGATCTAAAGTCAAGCTGTGTCTGTATTCCATGGCATCTGTTGTGTAAATAAATTCAGCAATATGCGTTATGGGAAATCTGCAGACCTCCAACACAGACAAATGGGGAAGATTGGCACCATCTAGCTTCTGTTTATTAGACGGTGAAAATTTGGAGAAAGTTGGACATGAAATACTAGAGGGAGTGAGGGTGAACGGAGCAAAGGGAGGAAGTGGAAGAGAGAGGACAGAGGTATTGAAGGAGAAAACACAGATTGATGGATTGCGGTGAAGGATGGGGGGAGAGAGCAGGTGGGATGGGGTAGATACTGGATTTGGGAAAGAGAAGTGAGTGAGAGATAAAAGGGCAGAGAGAAAAAGGTTGGCAAATAATGGAAAAGTGGGGTGAGGGGGAGAGATGAGGGTCCTCTCACACACATTGTATTTGTAATTGACAACACACTCACTCTCTCTTTTAAAATAAAATATGTCTAATCTTTTTTTTTTAAAACACAGGAACAATAAAAGTTTACCAAACTTGATTAAAAAATTTCACCCCTGACTGCACTGCCTTAACCAGGACATGCTACGTGAATTGAATCCTAGGAATGTGAAATGGAAATCAGTGACTGGTCTGCTATGCCCTCTGCTGGGATCATACTGGTTAGACTGGTCCAACTGGGCTGTAACACCTGACACTCTGGGATTGGAGAATAGACCATACTACTCTGTGGGAGTAATCTGACCATATCTGGGAATACCTGGAACTGTGGCTGGTGGTTTGCTTCTCAGATTGAGTTGGGAGGGATGTGAGGGAGAGAGGTTTCTATCCCCCCTTCCTATATTGTTTTGGCATGGGGACTCTCGCACCCCACCCCACCCCTTCCCCTTGTACCCCTGTCCCCCCTTCTTCAGTCTTAAAAGGCAATCAAAAGGATTCTTGGGATCCATCAGCTGATTGCCGGATGCTCCTGACCAACCAGGTGTTGTTTAAACTGTCTGCTGAGTACTTAACCAAGTGATGCCCTCCACCAATGAGGAGCGGCTTAAGGCTGATGTTAATTGGAATAGATGTTTTTGTTTTAGCGCAGTTAACAGGCTTAACACTTGATTTGTAACATGTCTAAACATCTCAAAAGTGATTTGGCAAAAATGACAAATCTGCCTATTTCTAAGTACTAATCTCCCTTTCTATTTAAAACAATAACCTCACCTGTGTGCAGCACTGATCCGACTGATCCTCTCTGGGGTAGGTGGGACGCTAGTGAAATTGCAGAGCGCAAAATAAAAATGAGTTATATTAAACATTCATGAAAATACAAGTATTATACATCAGTTAAAAGCTTAACTTCTTGTTAATCCAGCCGCTTTGTCAGATTTCAAAAAGGCTTTATGGCGAAAGCATACCATGCGATTATCTGAAGACAGCGTCCAGCATACAAGTATTACTAACATTTTACAACCAAGCAGAAGCGTCACGAAAGTCAGAAATGGCGATAAAATCAATCACTTATCCTTGAAGATCTTCTTCTGGTGGCAATGCCAAGGGTCCCAGCTACACAATGAGTGTTTTGTTTGATAAAATCCATGTTTATATCCTAACACAAAACATTTGTAAACCGCTTGTGTTGTGAATTCTGTCTCATTCAACTTTCGAAGAAACATTCGATGTAATTACACACACTAAACATACGTTTATCCAGTCATGGTTGGTTTCATTGCAATCCTCTGGTTGTTTGTAACACAACCACACTTGATGGTTCTTTTCGCGGGACGTATTGACCGAAACAAACCGATTTGAAGACACCAATCAATGACCTCATTGCGCACCAATGATATGACTAGTGTTTCGATGATTGACTGTATTTTGGCCAAATGACCACTGATCATCTTGAAATCTAGCTTGGAAGATAGCCAATTAGCTAAGGTAAACGGCGATATGTAATGTTTATGTTCAAAGACCAGCCTTTGTCGGAAACTCAGGCATAAGGAGGTTAATTCGCCATTGAAAAATCTTACTTAAAGAAGCCACACCCGTTACGCATAGCAGTACATGGTCAAGAGCATTTTCGGCAATTTTATATATTTAAGTTATGGCGACTAAATCAGGAAAAGAAAAAACAAAGTCTAGGTATACAGATTTAACCCAAATTATAGACAAAATTGATAGGAAAAGTCAGACAGATTTGCTTCAGGAAGATGAGTCAGTAAGTGAGCATAATCACTATGGTGAAGTGCGGTGAAGTGCGGTTCCATTATATCACACACACACACACACACGGGAGAACAAGTATTTGATACACTGTCGATTTTGAAGGTTTTCCTACTTACAAAGTATGTAGAGGTCTGTATTTTTTTATCATAGGTACACTTCAACTGTGAGAGATGGAATCTAAAACAAAAATCCAGAACATCACTATGATTTTTAAGTAATTTGCATTTTATTGCATGACATAAGTATTTGATCACCTACCAACCAGTAAGAATTCCGTCTCTCACAGACCTGTTAGTTTTTCTTTAAGGAGCCCTCCAGTTCTCCACCCATTACCTGTATTAACTGCACCTGTTTGAACTCGTTACCTGTATAAAAGTCACCTGTCCACACGCTCAAACAGACTCCAACCTCTCCACAATGGCCAAGACCAGAGAGTTGTGTAAGGACATCAGGGATAAAATTGTAGACCTGCACAAGGCTGGGATGGGCTACAGGACAATAGGTAAGCAGCTTGGTGAGAAGGCAACAACTGTTGGCGCAATTATTAGAAAATGGAAGAAGTTCAAGATGACGGTCAATCATCCTCAGTCTGGGGCTCCATGCAAGACAATGATCATGAGGAAGGTGAGGGATCAGCCAGGAACTACACGGCAGGACCTGGTCAATGACCTGAAGAGAGCTGGGACCACAGTCTCAAAAAAAACAATAGTAACACACTACACCGTCATGGATTAAAATCCTGCAGCGCATGCAAGGGTCCCCCTGCTCAAGCCAGCAAATGTCCAGGCCCGTCTGAAGTTTGCCAATGACCATCTGGATGATCCAGAGTAGGAATGGGAGAAGGTCATGTGGTCTGATGAGACACAAATAGAGCTTTTTGGTCTAAACTCCATTCGCCGTGTTTGGAAGAAGGGTGAGTACAACCCCAAGAACACCATCATAACCTTGAAGCATGGAGGTGGAAACATCATTCTTTGGGGATGCTTTTCTGCAAAGGGGACAGGACGACTGCATCGTATAGAGGGGAGGATGGATGGGGCCATGTATCGCAAGATCTTGGCCAACAACCTCCTTCCCTCAGTAAGAGCATTTGAAGATGGGTCGTGGCTGGGTCTTCCAGCATGACAACGACCCGAAACACACAGCCAGGGCAACTAAGGGGTGGCTTCGTAAGAAGCATCTCAAGGTTCTGGAGTGGCCTAGCCAGTCTCCAGACCTGACCCCAATAGAAAATCTTTGGAGGGAGCTGGAAGTCCGTATTGCCCAGCGATAGCCCCGAAGCCTGAAGGATCTGAAGAAGGTCTGTATGGAGGAGTGGGCCAAAATCCCTGCTGCAGTGTGTGCAAACCTGATCAAGAACTACAGGAAACGTATGATCTCTAATTGCAAACAAAGGTTTCTGTACCAAATATTAGGTTCTGCTTTTCTGATGTATCAAATTCTTACGTCATGCAATAAAATGCAAATTAATTACTTAAATGTCATACAATGTGATTTTCTGGATTTTTGTTTTAGATTCCGTCTCTCACAGTTGAAGTGTAACTATGATAAAAATTACAGACCTCTACATGCTTTGTAAGTAGGAAAACCTGCAAAATCGGCAGTGTATCAAATACTTGTTCTTCCCACTGTACGTGAAAGTATTCTTATTGAGTTTTTTTTATTTCACAGTGCCACTGACTCTGAATGGAAGCCCCCAATGTCAAGGTGTCCATTCCCCACTGAAGCTGGTTCATCCAGCCGGACCCCTGCTGTCTCCAGCTCCACACCTACCCGGCCATTTAGAGGTGTGAAGGCACTGACAAAGAAGCAGAGGTGGGGAAGAGGGAAACCTGCAGACAGAGGCAGAGTGTCGTTGGCACACTGTGCTAGAGGAGGATGTGGAGCCACTTCCACCAATATTAAGACCAAAAAGGCCACCAGGACCTCAGCTGGACATGACCTCTAAGTACAGCCCCATTCAACTTTTTCAGCTGTTTTTCACCTCGTCTGTTATTGATTCCCTAGTGTCTAACACCAACAAGTATAGGGCTAAAAAGCAGGCAGGAAAGAGGCATGGAAGCCTATTTCCATGTCAGACCTTTTCTGCTACCTTTCAATGGTCATTTACATGGGGCTGGTGAAGTTGAAAACCCTAAGGGACTACTGGAAAACGTCACCTCTCTACCTACTGCCTTTCCTCATCGCTGTCATGTCTTGCAAAAGGTTTCTGGCTATCCCACGTGCGCTTCATATCAGTGACCCAAAAGTTGATGAGGACAATGACAACAGGGAGAGCAAGGTTTGATAGGCTCTGCAAAATCAAACCTCTCTACCACAATGTGGTTGAGGCCTGCAAGACCTATTTTCAACCCGCCCAGAACCTGTCCATAGATGAGAGGATGGTAGCCTCAAAGGCCAGAATTGCCCTCAAACAATACATGAGTAACAAACCAACAAAATGGGGTTACAAACTGTTTGTTTTGGCTGATTCTGTGTGTGCCTACACTTGCATTTTTTTTGTGTGAGGGGAAAAACAGGTCTGCTATCGGTAATGGACTTATGATTCCGTTATGGACAACTTCTGTTGTTGTTTACAGACCTGAGGAAGCGGGATGTGTGGGCTTGTGGCACCATTTGGACCAACAGAGTGGGCTTTCCAAAAACAAAGGTGAACAACATGCCTAAGCGGGCTGATCGGGGTACCATGCGATGGATTCGTGAAGATGGCCTGCTCTTTGATAAAGTGGATGGATACCAGAGAGGTGGTCATGTGCACATCCACAAGTCCTTCAGTGGTTATCACGTCGTCAGGCGTGTGAAGAACGCTAATGGGGCATGGACCACAAAAAATGTCCTAATTCCAGTTGCTGTAAAGGACTACAACAAGAGCATGGGAGGTGTGGAACTGTCAGACGCGCTAATAGGCTACTACAATGTTCTCCACAAGACAATGAAATGGTGCAAGACATTGTTCTATCATTTCATTGACATTGCTGTGGTGAATGCCTTCATCCTCCAGAAGGAAATGGCCAAGAGCTGTGGACAGCCCCCCATCTCACAGCTAGCCTTCAGGGAGCTGCTCATCCAGGAGCTTGCTAGCTACAGCAAGTCCACTGCATCACCTTCTGTCCCCTCTACCTCTGTCCCTTCTGCTCCAACCAGTGGTGTTCACCTGCCTAACTTCATCTCTGCAGGCATGAATGTGCCTCAGGGCAAAAAGGGCACCGTAGGAGGCGTCGTTAGGGAGGCAGTTAGATTAGGGTATGTCTTCAGGCGGAAATTGAGAAGGGGGGCTAGCCCGAAGAAGTGAGTCTGGAAGGAGAGTTTACAGTCTAACCAGACACCCAGGTGTTTGTAGTTGTCCACCTATTCTAAGTCAGAGCCGTCCAGAGTAGTGATGCTGGACGGGCGAGCAGGTGCGGGCAGCGATCGATTGAAAAGCATGCATTTAGTTGTACTTGCGTTTAAGAGCAATTGAAGGCCATGGAAGGAGAGTTGTATGTCATTGAAGCTCGTCTGGAGGTTAGTTAACACAGTGTCCAAGGAGGGGCCAGAAGTATACAGAATTGTGTCGTCTGCGTAGAGGTGGATCAGAAAATCAACAGCAGCAAGAGCAACATTATTGATGTATACTGAAAAGAGTCGGCCCGAGAATTGAACCCTGTGGCACACCCATAGAGACTGTCAGAGGTCCAGACAACAGGCCCTCCGATTTGACACACTGAACTCTGAGAAGTAGTTGGTTAACCAGGCGAGGCAATCATTTGAGAAACCAAGGCTGTCGAGTCTACCAATAAGAATGTTGTGATTGACAGAGTCGAAAGCCTTGTCCAGGTCGATGAATACGGCTGCACAGTAATGTCTCTTATCGATGGCGGTTATGATGTCGTTTAGAACCTTGAGCGTGGCTGAGGTGCACCCATGACCAGCTCTGAAACCAGATTGCATAGCGGAGAAGGTATGGTGTTATTCGAAATGGTCAGTAATCTGTTTGTTAACTTGGCTTTCGAAGACCTTAAAAAGACAGGGTTAAGGACAAGAGAATGGAACTAAACCCATACCACATACCATTACACAACTGCCAGTATCAGACACTTTAGAGAATGGCAAAACAGACTCCAGAGTAAAAGAATCTAAAGCTCCAGTGTCTTAAGATCTTGATGGCAACCAAAATGTATCAATCTACCAGGGACACTACACCATCTGAAATAAAGGCTGAAAAATCAGAGGGAAGACTGAGAATCAAACTCAACAAGTGGCTGAAAAAGCTCACCCTGGTGGTCAGAGGCTGCAACAGGACTTGCCATCACAGCAGGTTTAACTTGACCTGACTTTTTGATTTAAGCAGGACAATCTTTCTTCCAATGTCCTTCAACTAAACAGTAGCGACAGGTATTAGCATTAACCGGTGCTTTAAGTCCTCCAGACCCAAACTTCTGCCGAGGCCTTTGGAAAGAAGCTCCAAAAAAAGGTGACCTACTATTCCTAGGATAAAGTTATGTTTATGGTACATGTCACTGTTTGACTCAAAATGGCTTTTATGTGTTAGCCTGTACTCATCTGCAAGGATTGCTGCATCACTTGGAGACTTAACTTTACATTCATTCATGTATGTAGCAATCTGGTCAGACAGAATTTTTTAACTGTTCTAACACAAGCAAATTAGACAGACCCTCAAAAGTACTAACTTCAGAAGCTGTACACCAACGATTAAATGCAGAAGTCAAATCACGAACAAACTCAGAATAGGTTTGTGAATTTAACTTTTTCCTGTAACGAAAACGTTGACGATATGCCTCTGGCACAAGCTTGTAGACCTTCAGAACTGCTGATTTAACCTTAGCAAAAACTTTACTGTCACCTACACTCAGTGCTGCAAAAGCCTCACGTGCTTTACCTGTAAGTACACATTGCAACAACATAGTCATGTCCAAATCTGACCAAGCTCTAGTTTCCGCAATACGCTCAAATAAAGCAAAGTATGTGTCTGGATCTGACTCATCAAATTTAGGCAACAAACGAAGATTCTGTGAAACTGTGGTAGTCCTTCTGGTCTTAACATTTCTCAATCGCTCTCTCTAACTGCATTTGCAACAGCTCCCTCTGCTGCTCAAAAGTTAATGAAGGACTAGACTGAAAACCTGCACCCTCACTATTAGCAGACTGACCCCAAAAACACCCATTTCTCTAAGACCCTGCTTTAATCTAGTTAACAGTCCCTTTAATTTTTTTTAGCAACAATCTGATAATGTTCAGCAATTTCAATTAACTGCTCCTTAGTACACGACTCTAAGGCTACCTCTGAAGGAGCTTGAACAAAACTACTCAGAATGAAATACATTTTCCTCAACCAATACAACTATTACAAATGCTAAAAAAAAGAAAAACAACTCACCTGCTGTCAGTCTGGGTTCAAGGACAGGAGCCCCACTATCCTCCAAAAACAACTAACTGGCTCTGGTCTTCGTGAAGTCACATGTGGTGGGGTTTTAGGCACACAAAACCAGTGGAGTGGAAAAGACAACCAGAAACTGGCGGCCCCACCATAACCACGGAGGTGTTCCCGAGCCGATGTAGGGGATAAGGGAAAGGGATGCTCTATCCACGTTCACTGCCACCTAAAACACCACGAGCCTCCTATTGACACTCGCTGATAAGCCTGAGCAGGAGAGGACTCCCACCTGAACAAAACCCAGAAAAACCCAGAGTGAATTTCTAACCAAATTTAGCTACCAAGCTAACTGAACCAAAAGAACACATGGCTCTCAACTCTCTTCAACAATATTGGCCCAACCAAAACATCCCCTCCATCAACATATTTGGCAATCTGAACTAAACTAACCAAAGTTAACTACAAAACAATAATCAAATAAGCCAAATTACAAATAAGCGTATCAATTATAAGACAAAAGACAATCTAGACAAAACATTAACCAACTATGACAAAATGTTAAAAAGTAAACTAAAATACTAAAGTAAGACTAAAATACAATTAACTTTAACTAACGGACGAGCCCCCACTTGTCACAGGCGGGCTCATAGCCTGTGGCAAAAATGAGGGGACACGAACAACAGGTATAGGCCAATCAAAATGGTTCTTTATTGTAAACAAAACTATTAACTTTAAACAAAGAAAAAGGAATGAGGTGTGAAAGTATGATAATGTAAGGTGTATGTAAAGTGCAGGGATGCGTGAATCTGTGTGTGTGAATGACTGAGTGAAAACTCCGAAGGAACAAACAAAACAGGCTCATACCTGGAGGAGCAGAGAGAGAGACAAGAGTGATTAGTGAAGCCGTTTAAATACCCTGAGCCCAGGTGACTCCAATCACTAACGACCCTCCTCTGCCTGCAGGAGGAACCGCCCCTGCACTGCAGAGGGGCCGTGACAGTAACAGTAACCAAAAGCATGATTTACTTCCTTTCAGTCAAATACTGTTTTATGTTGCTATGGATCTTTTATAAACCCTGTCCAGAATCAAAATATCTATGTGACAACACAGAGATGGATGTGAATTTGTCAATTTGTGTTCACCTATGAACAAAACCATTTGACTATATTTGAACCAGAGATACTGATGCACTCCAGTGTTTGAACAGTATAATGGATTTTGTATTATGATTCAATGTCACGATTGTTGTAAGGAGGAGACCATGGTGCAGCGTTGTATGCGTACATTCTCTTTATTAAAAGAATGAACACTGAACAAACTAACAAAATGCACCGTGATGCTAATACGACTAGTGCAGACAGGCAACTAAACATAGAATAAGAACCCACAAATAACCTAGGGAAAATGGCTACCTAAATATGGTCCCCAATCAGAGACAACGATAAACAGCTGCCTCTGATTGGGAACCAATTCAGGCCTTCATAGACATACATAAACCTAGACTTTCAAAACCCCTAGATATACAAAAACCCTAGACAAGATAAAACTAACATACCCACCCTAGTCACAACCTGACCTAACCAAAATAGTAAAGAAAACAGAGATAACTAAGGTCAGGGCGTGACATTGAAATTTCAGTTGATTAAGTTTTTCTATAAACATCCATAACTATTAAATATTTTCTGAACGGCTATTTTAGATAATTGTTTGAATAAATAATTGTGGACAAAATCTGAAATTTATATAACAAACCATAGCTAATTGTCATGCCCTGACTTTAGTTATCCCTGTTTTCTTTATTATTTTGGTTAGGTCAGGGTGTGACGAGGGTGGGTATGCTTGTTTTTTTATTGTCTAGGGTTTTTGTAAGTCTAGGGGTTGAGTAAGTCTAGGTATTATGTAAGTCATTGGTGGCCTGAATTGGTTCCCAATCAGAGGCAGCTGTTTATCGTTGTCTCTGATTGGGGATCCTGTTTAGGTTGCCATTTCCCTTTATTGGTTTGGTGGGTTCTTGTTCTATGTTTAGTTGCCTGTCTGCACTATCTATATTAGCGGCACGTATCATTTTGTTCAGCTTTTCGTTCGTTAATAAATAAGAATGTACTCTTCCCACGCTGCACCTTGGTCTCCTCCTTACAATGACCGTGACACTGATGTTACAAGTCTACATAATTTAGTTGATGGAGGAAGGAGCCCTTATATTCTTTATCTGATCGGGTGACAGTGGCTATACTACCTGTTATTTCATAGTCTGTGTCCTAGGTGGATCAGGTCTTGTCTTGAAGAGGCTCAGCATTCAGAACCATGGACAATGCTTTGTTACTTGGAACATCCAAGGTAAAGGTTACAAAACATCTTCAAATTGGAACTTGGTTTGGTGTTAAAACTGCTAATAATACTAAAAGCTTCACTCTTGTGAATTTGTACAATCATGCAGTTGACCAAAGGGTGTTAGACACTATGGTTCATAAGAGCCACCAGGGGAAATGAATGCTAACTGAAGGTCAAACCCAGAACCAGTCCTAAAGAGCATATATTATCTGTAACTAACATTTCATCAGGTGAGATCATAAACCATGAAATAAGAGCCATTACACTTCATATCCAGGGATATTGGATATCTGGATTCACAACAGCCTATACATTACAACCTACAGTGCCTTCAGAAAGTATTGACACCCCTTGAAATGTTCCACATTTTGTTGTGTTACAGCCTGAATTTAAAATGGATTAATTTTAGATTTATGGTTACTGGCCTACACACGATACCTCATAAGGTCATACTAGAATCATATTTTTTTCAAATGTAGCTAATTTAATTAAAATGAAGAGCTGAAATGTCTTAAGTCAACAAGTATTCAACACATTTGTATTGGAAAGCCTCAATAAGTTCAGGAGTTAACATTTGCTTAACAAGTCACATAAGAAGTTGCATGGACTCACTCTGTGTGCAATAATAGTGTTTAACATGAATTTTGACTAAATACCTCCCCTCAGTACCCCACACATACAATGATCTGTAAGGTCCCTCACTCGAGCAGTGAATTTCAAACACAGATGCAACCACAAAGGCCAGGGAGATTTTCCAATGCCTCACAAAGGGAACCTATTGGTAGATGGGTAAAAATAAAAAAGCAGGCATTGAATACCCCTTTGAGCAAGAAGTTATTTTTAACACTTTGGATGGTGCATCAATAAAACCAGTCACTACAAAGTTACAGCTATCCTTCCTAACTTAGTTGCCGTAGTGGAAGGAAACCGTTCAGGGATTTCACCATTAGGCCAATGGTGACTTTAAAACAGTGACAAAGTCTTATTGGATTTGACCCAAACATACAAGATATTACTGAGTACCCCTCTCCATATTTTCAAGCATAGTGGTGGCTGCATAATGTTATGGATATGCTTGTAATCATTAAGGGTTGGGCAGTGTTTCAGGATAAAAATTAAATGGAATGTAGCTAAGCACAGACAAAATCCCAGAGGTTCAGTATGCTTTCCACCAGACACTGAGATATGAATTCACCTTTCAGCAGGACAATAACCTAAAACACAAGGCCAAATCTACACTGGAGTTGTTTACCAAGAACACAGCAAACATCCCTGAGGCCGAGTAATAGTTTTGACTTCAATCTATTTGACAATCTATGGCAAGACCTAAAAATGGTTGTTAAGTAATGATCAACAACCAATTTGACAGAGCTTGAAGAATTTTTAAAATAATAATGGCTAAGTGTGGCACAATCCAGGTGTGGAAACCTCTTAGAGACTTACCCAGAAAGACTCACAGCTGTAATCGCTGCCAATGGTGCTTCTACAAAGTATTGACTCAGGGCTGTGAAAACTTACATAAATGAGATATTTCTGTATTTTATTTTCAATATGTTTACAAAAATGTATACAAACATGTTTTCACTTTGTCATTATGTTTTTGTGTAGATGGGTGAGAAATTATATTAAATCAATTTTACACTCAGGCTGTAACAACAAATGTGGAATAATTCAAGGGGTATGAAGGGGTACTTTCTGAAGTCACTGTATATAAATAGAAATGTATTTAAATGTAAATATCACACTGTATCAATGTATGAGCTATGATGTATGGAAGAGCAGTGCTCCCAGGAGTATTCAATGTTTCTGTCACGCCCTGATCTGTTTCACCTGTCCCTGTGATTATCTCTACCCCCTTCCAGGTATCGCTTATTTTTCCCAGTGTATTTATCCCCGTGTTTCCTGTCTCTCTGTGCCAGATTGTCTTGTATGTCAAGTCAACCAGCGTATTTTTTCCCGTACTCCTTGTATACTCTCTTTGCTAGTCTTCCCGGTTTGACCCCTGCGGGACTCTGGACTACTTTCCCTCCTGCCTGATCATCCTGCCTGCCCTGACCTTAAATCTGCATCTTGCCTTTCGGTACCTTTTGGACTCTGAACTGGTTTTGACCTTTTGCCTGTCCACGACCATTCTCTTGCCTACCCCTTTTGGATTAATTAACATTGTAAGACTCCAACCATCTGCATCTTGCCTTATTTCAGTCTTATGAGGGGTCTGCCAACTAGAAATAAATATAACCTCAACTCAATATTCTATTGGGTTTCTCAGGTTACAATGACCTTTCAAACCACAAGGTCATCTGAAGTTCCTGAGGTCTCGTTATGAACATACTCCTGAGTATTGAACATATGTTTGTAGTCCATAAATAAAGGTGTGCATTTGCGTGTGTATATTGTCTTGATTATAGGACTTCCTGTAGTAAAACAAAAACAAACAAAAATGAAGACAAATACACCTGGAAAATTCACAGATAGCGAATAATAGAAAATTCAACAATTTTATTGCAGTGATATATATAAAAGGGCTCAGATTGCAGTTCGCTCTTCATAGAAAATGCTTCATTTTTCACTCAAATTTGAAAACGAAAAAATTAAACAGACAAAACAACACAAAACGACAAATCTTTTTTTCCTATGAACTGATTGTAATAAACATCAGACAGTGTTTAAATCCCTGGAATAATCATTATATTCCTGAATAACCTGCGTAGACTAGAACAAAATATTAAACTGTCATTGAAGCATACTGATATCCAAATGTGTGAGTAAAGTAATACTACAAACTCATCTTCATGAGTAAGTGCTTACAGGCACAACTATGACTCAACATATTTATTCTCAAGGAAAACGTTTTCTAAATGTGACGAAAGACAACATTAGAATGTGGAAAAAAACTGCATCCCCGAATAGCCTGTATTTAAGAATGATTAATGGGCGTAAATTGTCACTGATTAATGTTGAATTAAGGTAAGCAAATCATCAGAATTATTCATTTCATTAAATGTACACTCATTTTTATGAGATTAAATTCATGTTAATTTCAGTTAAATCTCACACTTTTGAAAAGAAAACATGTATATTTGTTTGTGATATATTTGTAACACACTTTTACTGTAAATTAACTTTAGTGTTTCCTGATATGACTTTCGTGATTGGAAAATTAAATTGAATTGAAGTAATACATTCATAAATGTCATATATCTAACACATATAATAACCATATTACACAATCAAAATAAAAGTAATGAATATATATTGCATTGATAACATTGAATTAATTAATGTTTTTTGTTTAGTAAACAGATGATAAAATGATATATGTTCATAATAAAATAAATACAGGGAACCTGTATAGCATAGCCACGCTGAGTTCATCTACACCTGTAAACATTTGTAAAAAAGTTCAGCAATGTAAAATTAGGAGATTTTTCAGAATGTTTCAAATATTCAGAATGGATGCCAACGTGTCTGGACCTCTACAAAACATACATATTTAACTGAAACACCTAAAGCAGAGTCTTTACTGCGCTAAAACAAAAACATATTTTCCAGTAAACACCAGCCATAAGCCTCTCCTCATTGGTGGAGGGCATCACTTGGTTAAGTACTCAGCAGACAGTCTAAATAACTGCACACCTGGTTGGTCAGGAGCATCCGCCAATCAGCCTATGGGTCCCAATAGTCCTTTTGATTGCCTATGAAGGCTGAAGAAGGGGGGACGGGGGTACTGGGGTGAGAGAGTCCCCATGCCAAAACAATAAGGGGAGGGGGGGGGGGGAAGAAACATCCCTCCCTCAGCCCCTCCGAATTCAAACCCAATCTGAGAGGCAAAGCACCAGCCACAGTTCCAAGTAATCCAAGACACATTCAGATTATGACTACAGAGTAGCAGGGTCTATTCTCCAATCCCAGAGTGTCAGGTGTTACAGAACAGTTGGACCAGTCTAACCAGTATGATCCCAGTAGAGGGCGTAGCAGACTAGATACTGATTTCCATTTCACATTCCTAGGGTTCAATTCACGTAGCATGTCCTGGTTTAGGCAGTGTTGTCAGTGGTGAACTTTTTTAAAACAGTTTGGTAAGCTTTTATTGTTCCTGTGTTTTTTAAAGATTGGCCTAATTTGGAGAGAACAAAAATACATAGGGAAAAGTGAGAGTGAGTATGTGTGTTGTCAATTACAAATGCAATGTTTGTGTGTGCCTGTGTGTGTGTTTAGAGCAGGTGTGTTGTTTGTTCAGTAATCAGGGTCAGATTGTTTACCTGAAGCAGTCTCAGGTCTACTATTAACTACCAAGGTGCCCAAACTTCCTCAAATCTACCCCATACTGCCCTCTCTATCCTCCACTGCATTCCATCATTGTCTTTTCTCCTTCAATACCATCCTCTGTCCTCTCTCTTCAACTTCCTCTGCACCTCACTCCATCTAGTCTTTCATGTGCGTATCCACATCCATACATTTTGCCATGGGATGGAGAGACATTTTTGCTGTTTTTAATATGATATCTGTGTCATAATGGTGGGTGTAGCTGGTGTATGCAGTCAGGCGCAGGAGAGCAGAGAATTGGGAGCAACGTAACTTTACTCAGAATAATGAATGGTGCAAGGTTAAACACTACACTTGCCCAAACACAAACACACGGACATCAACTTTTACGCACGGGAAAAAAACAGCACCCTTCGAAATAACCAGTCACCAACGTTACCGAACATGACATAAAACAATCCCGTACAACACCATGGGGGATACAGAGAGTTAAATACACTGCTCAAAAAAATAAAGGGAACACTTAAACAACCCAATGTAACTCCAAGTCAATCACACTTCTGTGAAATCAAACTGTCCACTTAGGAAGCAACACTGATTGACAATAAATTTCACATGCTGTTGTGCAAATGGAATAGGCAACAGGTGGAAATTATAGGCAACTAGCAAGACACTCCCAATAAAGGAGTGGTTCTGCAGGTGGTGACCACAGACCACTTCTCAGTTCCTATGCTTCCTGGCTGATGTTTTGGTCACTTTTGAATGCTGGCGGTGCTTTCACTCTAGTGGTAGCATGAGACGGAGTCTACAACCCACACAAGTGTCTCAGGTAGTGCAGCTCATCCAGGATGGCACATCAATGCGAGCTGTGGCAAGAAGGTTTGCTGTGTCTGTCAGCGTAGTGTCCAGAGCATGGAGGCGCTACCAGGAGACAGGCCAGTACATCAGGAAACGTGGAGGAGGCCGTAGGAGGGCAACAACCCAGCAGCAGGACCGCTACCTCCACCTTTGTGCAAGGAGGAGCACTACCAGAGCCCTGCAAAATGACCTCCAGCAGGCCACAAATGTGCATGTGTCTGCTCAAACGGTCAGAAACAGACTCCATGAAGGTGGTATGAGGGCCTGACGTCCACAGGTAGGGGTTGTGCTTACAGCCCAACACCGTGCAGGACGTTTGGCATTTGCCAGAGAACAACAAGATTGGCAAATTCGCCACTGGCGTCCTGTGCTCTTCACAGATGAAAGCAGGTTCACACTGAGCACATGTGACAGACGTGACAGTCTGGAGACGCCGTGGAGAACATTCTGCTGCCTGCAACATCCTCCAGCATGACCGGTTTGGCGGTGGGTCAGTCATGGTGTGGGGTGGCATTTCTCCATGTGCTCACCAGGGACTCCATGTGCTCGCCAGAGGTGGCCTGACTGCCATTAGGTACCGAGGTGAGATCCTCAGACCCCTTGTGAGACCATATGCTGGTGTGGTTGGCCCTGGGTTCCTCCTAATGCAAGACAATGCTAGACGTCACATGGCTGGAGTGTGTCAGCAGTTCCTGCAAGAGGAAGGCATTGATGCTATGGACCGCCCGTTCCCCAGACCTGCATCCAATTGAGCACATCTGGGACATCATGTCTCGGTCCATCCACCAACGCCACGTTGCACCACAGACTGTCCAGGAGTTGGCGGGTGCTTTAGTCCAGGTCTGGGAGGAGATCCCTCAGGAGACCTTCTGCCACTTCATCAGGAGCATGCCCAGGCGTTGCAGGGAGGTCATACAGGCACGTGGAGGCCACACACACTACTGAGCCTCATTTTGACTTGTTTTAAGGAAATTACATCAAAGTTGGATCAGCCTGTAGTGTGGTTTTCCACTTTAATTTTGAGTGTGACTCCAAATCCAGACCTCCATGGGTTGATAAATTTGATTTCCATGGATAATTTGTGTGTGATTTTGTTGTCCGCACATTCAACTATGTAAAGAAAAAAGTATTTAATAAGAATATTTCATTCATTCAGATCTAGGATGTGTTATTTTAGTGTTCCCTTTATTTTTTTGAGCAGTGTACATGAACAATTATTAGGTGAATGCAAAACATGTGTGTAGAAACAAAGACAAAACAAATGGAAAATGAAAAGTGGATTGGCAATGGCTAGTAGACCGGCGATGCAGACCGCCAACAAGGAACAAGGAAGACCGCCAACGCGAACAAGGAGAGGAACCGACTTCGGCTTAAGTCGTGACAATCTGAGTGAGAATGTCTAATGAGATCAATGGGGGCCCCGTGGCCGGTAATTTGACCATGACTACTACGTTTAGATAGCTGACCACTAGACTAACCTAGCATTCTAAAAAATGTTAGCTGACATAGGCTAATTGAGTGACTATCAGTGACTGACAAAACAAGACAAAACCGACTGATGAGACAGCAATTCAATTCCCCATCCTGGGAGGGATGCGGAACACACAGGATGAATGAAATCACCTGGAGAGGAGCGAGAGAAAGGGTGCCATCACAGCAGCAAGATTTGTGACCTGTTGCCACCAGAAAAGGGCAACCAGTGAAGAACACACTCCATTGTAAATACAACCCATATTTATGCTTATTTATTTTATCTTGTGTCCTTTAACCATTTGTACATTGTTAAAACACTGTATATATATAATATGACATTTGTAATGTCTTTATTGTTTTGAAACTTCTGTATGTGTAATGTTTACTGTTAATTTGTATTGTTTATTTCACTTTATATATTCACTTTATATATGATCTACCTCACTTGCTTTGGCAATGTTAACACATGTTTCCCATACCAATAAAGCCCTTGAATTGAATTGAATTGAAAGAGAGAGGAGCGAGACCTTTGCAAATCACAAACCGATCTGCATGTAAAGAGAGGGAGGAGCACCTCTATGGAAATCCCCTCAGGCAAATCAAGCACCAGGCTGGAGTCAACAAACTACTATATATCTTTAAAATAGCATTGGGCCAGTAACCAAAAGGTTGCTGGTTAGAATCCCTGAGCTGACTAGATGAAAAATCTGGTGAATCCAGGTGTAAGCTATGATCCCTTATTTATGTCACTTGTTAAATCCACTTCAGTCAGTGTAGATGAAGGGGAGGAGACAGGTCAAATTATTTTTAAGCCTTGAGACAATTGAGACATGGATGGTGTATGTGTGCCATTCAGAGGGTGAATGGGCAAGACAAAATATTTAAGTGCCTTTAAACAAGTCATTGTAGTAGGTGCCAGGCACACCGGTTTGTGTCAAGAACTGCAACACTGCTGAGTTTTTCATTCTCAACAGTTTCATGTGTGTATCAAGAATGATCCACCACCCAAAGAACATCCAACCAACTTGACAACTGTGGCAGGCATTGGAGTCAACATGGGCCAGCATCCCTGTGGAACGCTTTCGACACTTTGTCCAAGAGACTGGGTTAGTATCTTGAAAACACTGCTCCTGGAACCTTAGTGGTCAGAGGAGATTTCAACACAGGGCTAGACCCTAAAAGTGACAGCGGCTTCATGTTAGATAATCATCAGCACAAAGCATTTAGATGTTATCTTGAAGAATTCACTTCCTCTCTGAGTGTACTCGACATCTGGAGGAGACGGCACCCCTGGCTAATACAATATATCGCCTTCAAAAGAACAATGTCAAATTCAAGAGAAACCAAATCCAGATTATAATTTGTTTTTATTAAAGAGACTGCAGGGTTTCATGTTCACAGTTGGGACATCTTTAAGACAGATGTAAAAATGTCCATGAAGTCCTTGACCAACTCTGGACAACCAACACCAGAATTTATCTTAAAGATAAATGACTATCTAATGCTTGGATACAAAGTGATACCTAAACCCTTAAAAAATGTGATCATCCAGATTAACCAGCACCTTTTTAAAGTAATTAAAATCATTTGAATTTGTCTGTGGGTACATGACGCACTTGATCAAGAAAACTAGTAAACCACGGTGTAAAGAGTTTCATTGTTACTTTCAACAAAGGGCCACGGTTGATACTGGCCCTCCCTGATGGAGAAACTGGAGCCCATATGGTGGGAGACCAAAGGGATAGCTGGAAATAGATCATCTCTCCAGTAGGAGATGGAGCCTAGCCTGTAATTTTTTTATGATAGTGGATATAATGTTTAACATCTCATGTTGTTTCAGAAGTACAAATTCAACATATTTTATACATGGTTTGTTTATGCTGAAAATTGGTCATCATGTGGTTGAATTTTCACCCACAAAACAAGTGAGCTGTTTGCAAAGCCAATATATTTTCCAGATCACAATACATTGAAAAATGATGTTGATTATTTTTTATGGTGCTGTGATGGTTAACTGTTAGTAAAGTTAACTAATTAAGGCTGGGAAATAATTTAAATGCCCACGTTTAAAAGCAATTTACGCTTGTACCAACATGTGCAATCTCTGCAAACATTGGGAGAAAGGCCTTTATTAACCCCCTAAGGTCGATTGACGCACGGGTACATCAATCGAATTAACATAATGGAAAAAAATCCCCATCAAAATCCGTCAATTTAAGCTAGAGATATCAATTTTCAATTGGATGCGTCTCAATCCACCAAACTGCCAATGTCGCACTTCCGCATCTGCGGTGAAAGGTGACAGAGCTAGAGCATGTTTATCAGACCATGAGACATCCCAAAAATCAGTCCTCACGAAAACTTCTGTAGCGTACAAACTATTATGACCACTCTGAGGGAAGGGGAATGGAGAGCACACCGTTTTGCTCTAAGGCCCCCACAAGTGTGACGGGACTCATCTGAAGAGTGCCTTCAGAAAGTATTCATACCCTTTGACTTATTCCACATTTTGTTACAGCCTGAATTCAACATGGATTAAATAATAATTCACCTATCTACACACATTATTCAATAATGACAAAGTGAAATACAGAAATATCTCATGTGCATAATTAGTCACACACCTGAGTACATTTTAGAATAACTTTTGGCAACGATTACAGCTGTGAGTCTTTCCGGGTACGTCTCTAAGAGTGTTGCACACCTGGATTCTACATTATTTTCACAATATATATATATTTTCATTCTTTAAGACCTGTCAAGTTGGTTGTTGTTCATTGCTAGACAGCCATTTTCAAGTCTTGCCATAGATTTTCAAGACGATTTAAGTCAAAACTATAACTAGAACACTCATTAAAACCTGTTTATGATGCTGCGAATTTTCACCGCTTTTTGTTAAAAATTGCACAAAATGTCAACGTCCTGCTACTCATGGCAGGAATATAGTATATGCATATGATTAGTATGTGTGGATAGAAAACACTCTGAAGTCTCTAAAACTGGTTAAATCATGTCTGTGGCTTTAACAGAACGTGTTTAGGAGTAAAAATCCAGAGGAAAACTGTTCACAAAAAAATAAAAATATATCCATCCGCCAGTCTATGTATTGTCTACGACAAGGGAAAATAGATAGAGACCCGTTTACAATGCCCACAGCTTCCACACCATGTCGCTAGTACTGGGATTTCATTGGTAGTTTATCCTTGGTGTGATGACGAATAGGCACTTCCTGTCTTGGGGTGCACCGAAGGAAGTTATGGAAGGGAAAATATGGACGATGATTTCAAGACTTGCTGCTATCGAATACATCGCCCGTGATCAATTTTATCGATTATTAACGTTTATTAATACCTAAAGTTGGTTTACAAAAGTAGTTTGAAGTGATTTGTAAAAGTTTATAGGCAACTTTTAGTAATTTTAGACAATGATGTTGCGTTTTGGAAAGGAGCTTTTTCCTGGATCAGACGGGCTTCATAGATGGACATTTTGGGTATACTTTGACGGATTTAATTGGGAAAAAGACCCAATTGTGATGTTTATGGGACATATAGGAGTGCCAACAAAGAAGCTCGTCAAAGGTAATGAATGTTTTATATTTTATTTCTGTGTTTTGTGTAGCACCGGCTACGCTAATTATTTTGTTTGCGTCTCGTTCAGGTATTTTGGGGGGGTGCATGCTATCAGATAATAGCTTCTCATGCTTTTGCCGAAAAGCATTTTACAAATCTGACATGTTGGCTAGATTCACAACGAGTGTAGCTTTAATTGAGTACCCTGCATGTGTGTTTTAATGAAAGTTTGAGTTTTATAGAGTACTACAGTTGGCGCTCTGAAATTTCCGCTGATTTTGGTCCCTGTACAGGGACCGCAGCCGTAACAGGTTTTAAAGGTAATCTTGGTAAGCAACTGTATGTTTGGCCTTGTGTTTCACGTTATTGTTATGCTGAAAGGTGAATTTGTCTCCCAGTGTCTGTTGGAAAGCAGACGGAACCAGGTTTTCTTTAAGAATTTTGCTTGGGCTTAGCTCTATTCTGTTTTCTTTTACCATAAAAAACTCCATAGTCCTTCCCGATGACAAGCATACCCATAACATTATGCAGACACCAACATGCTTGAAAATATGAAGTGGTACTCAGTGATGTGTTATGTTGGATTTGACCCAAACATAACACTTTGTATTCAGGAGGTAAAGTTAATTTATTTTCCACATGTTTTCAGTTTTTCTTTAGTGCCTTGTTGCAAACAGAATACATTGCCTTGCAAAAGTATTCGGCCCCCTTGAACTTCGCGACCTTTTGCCACATTTCAGGCTTCAAACATAAAGATATAAAACTGTATTTTTTTGTGAAGAATCAACAACAAGTGGGACACAATCATGAAGTGGAATGACATTTATTGGATATTTCAAACTTTTTTAACAAATCAAAAACTGAAAAATTGGGCGTGCAAAATTATTCAGCGCCTTTACTTTCAGTGGAGCAAACTCTCTCCAGAAGTTCAGTGAGGATCTCTGAATGATCCAATGTTGACCTAAATGACTAATGATGATAAATACAATCCACCTGTGTGTAATCAAGTCTCCGTATAAATGCACCTGCACTGTGATAGTCTCAGAGGTCCGTTAAAAGCGCAGAGAGCATCATGAAGAACAAGGAACACACCAGGCAGGTCCGAGATACTGTTGTGAAGAAGTTTAAAGCCGGATTTGGATACAAAAATATTTCCCAAGCTTTAAACATCCCAAGGAGCACTGTGCAAGCGATAATATTGAAATGGAAGGAGTATCAGACCACTGCAAATCTACCAAGACCTGGCCGTCCCTCTAAACTTTCAGCTCATACAAGGAGAAGACTGATCAGAGATGCAGCCAAGAGGCCCATGATCACTCTGGATGAACTGCAGAGATCTACAGCTGAGGTGGGAGACTCTGTCCATAGGACAACAATCAGTCGTATATTGCGCAAATCTGGCCTTTATGGAAGAGTGGCAAGAAGAAAGCCATTTCTTAAAGATATCCATAAAAAGTGTTGTTTAAAGTTTGCCACAAGCCACCTGGGAGACACACCAAACATGTGGAAGAAGGTGCTCTGGTCAGATGAAACCAAAATTGAACTTTTTGGCAACAATGCAAAACGTTATGTTTGGCGTAAAAGCAACACAGCTGAACACACCATCCCCACTGTCAAACATGGTGGTGGCAGCATCATGGTTTGGGCCTGCTTTTCTTCAGCAGGGACAGGGAAGATGGTTAAAATTGATGGGAAGATGGATGGAGCCAAATACAGGACCATTCTGGAAGAAAACCTGATGGAGTCTGCAAAAGACTTGAGACTGGGACGGAGATTTGTCTTCCAACAAGACAATGATCCAAAACATAAAGCAAAATCTACAATGGAATGGTTCAAAAATAAACATATCCAGGTGTTAGAATGGCCAAGTCAAAGTCCAGACCTGAATCCAATCGAGAATCTGTGGAAAGAACTGAAAACTGCTGTTCACAAATGCTCTCCATCCAACCTCACTGAGCTCGAGCTGTTTTGCAAGGAGGAATGGGAAAACATTTCAGTTTCTTGATGTGCAAAACTGATAGAGACATACCCCAAGCGACTTACAGCTGTAATCGCAGCAAAAGGTGGCGCTACAAAGTATTAACTTAAGGGGGCTGAATAATTTTGCACGCCCAATTTTTCAGTTTTTGATTTGTTAAAAAAGTTTGAAATATCCAATAAATGTCGTTCCACTTCATGATTGTGTCCCACTTGTTGTTGATTCTTCACAAAAAAATACAGTTTTATATCTTTATGTTTGAAGCCTGAAATGTGGCAAAAGGTCGCAAAGTTCAAGTGGGCCGAATACTTTCGCAAGGCACTGTATATTTACAACTTTCTTCGCATACCTTTTTTTATATATATTTTTTCTTTTCCATCTGTAATCCTCCATAGAAGCTAACCAGAAGCTAGCCAGAAGCTAACCAGAAGCTAGCCAGAAGCTAACCAGAAGCTAATCGGAAGCTAGTTAGCTTCTTTACTGGCTAATCGTTAGTATTCAGCTAACCACGGTTTGTGGTCATCAGCTGTCCTTTAGCTTGAAAATCTATCGCTAGTTTTATACGGCGCGGCTTGGAACGGAACATACCGGTCCTATTTTCCTCTCCATGTCCCCGGATTTAAACCGCAAGCTCTGGACATTTATACCTGGATCTCGCAGCTAGTTAGCTGCTATCCGTGTGACTATCGGCTTACGTCGATTCCGGAACAAACATAAATTATTCCGGAGCTAGCCAGCTGAAGAGTTCCATCAGTCACTCCTGGGCTACAATCACCTATCCGGACCCGTTTTACTGCCAACGCGGAGCCCCACTGGGCCTTCACAACTGGACTACCGACGTTATCTGCCCGAGGGAGTTATCCATCTGGCTCCTCCGTCGCGACGTTACCTGAACGCCCATCTGCGGCCCGTTAATCGTTAGCTGTCTTATCGGCTGCTATCTGAATAGACCTATTGGACAATTTTTTTTTCTTTCTTGGGCCTCTATAACTATATATATATATTATAAAAACATTTTGTGAATTGGATTGATCCCTTCTGCCACACGGAACCCCACTAATCCTACTGACGGAAACGCACAAGGTGGCTAAAAACAGACCTCCATCCTATGCTAGCTTGCTACCTATGGCCCGGCTAGTTGTCTGAATCGCCGTGATCCCAACCAACCTCACTACTCACTGGACCCTTTTGATCACTCGACTAAGCATGCCTCTCCTTAATGTCAATATGCCTTGTCCATTGCTGTTCTGGTTAGTGTTTTTTGGCTTATTTCACTGTAGAGCCTCTAGTCCTGCTCACTATACCTTATCCAACCTATTAGTTCCACCACCCACACATGCGATGACATCTCCTGGTTTCAATTATGTTTCTAGAGACAATATCTCTCTCATCATCACTCAATACCTAGGTTTACCTCCACTGTATTCACATCCTACCATACCTTTGTCTGTACATTATACCTTGAAGCTATTTTATCGCCCCCAGAAACCTCCTTTTACTCTCTGTCCCAGACGTTCTAGACGACCAATTCTCATTGCTTTTAGCCGTACCCTTATCCTACTCCTCCTCTTTTCCTCTGGTGATGTAGAGGTGAATCCAGGCCCTGCAGTGCCTAGCTCCACTCCTATTCCCCAGGCGCTCTCTTTTGATGACTTCTGTAAACGCAATAGCCTTGGTTTCATGCATGTTAACATTAGAAGCCTCCTCCCTAAGTTGGTTTTATTCACTGCTTTAGCACACTCTGCCAACCCAGATGTTCTAACTGTGTCTCAATCCTGGCTTAGGAAGACCACCAAAAATTATGAAATGTTCATCCCTAACTACAACATTTTCAGGCAAGATACAAATGCCAAAGGGGGTGGTGTTGCAATCTACTGCAAAGATAGACTGCAGAGTTCTGTCCTACTATCCTGGTCTGTACCCAAACAATTTGAACTTCTACTTTTAAAAATCCACCTCTCAAAAAACAAGTCTCTCACCGTTGCCGCCTGCAAGAGACCACCCTCTGCCCCCAGCATATGTGAACTGATTGCCCCCCATCTATCTTCAGAGCTCGTGCTGCTAGGCGACCTAAACTGGAACATGCTTAACACCCCAGCCATCCTACAATCTGAGCTTGATGCCCTCAATCTCACACAAATTATCAATGAACCTACCAGGTACCTCCCCAAAGCCGTAAACACGGGCACCCTCATAGATATCATCATAACCAACTTGCCCTCCAAATACACCTCTGCTGTCTTCAACTAAAATCTCAGCGATCACTGCCTCATTGCCTGCATCCGTAATGGGTCAGCGGTCAAACGACCTCCACTCATCACTGTCAAACGCTCCCTGAAACACTTCAGCGAGCAGGCCTTTCTAATCGACCTGGCCAGGGTATCCTGGAAGGATATTGATCTCATCCCGTCAATATCGGATGCCTGGTTATTTTTTTTAAAATGCCTTCCTAACCATCTTAAATAAGCATGCCCCATTCAAGAAATTTTGAACCAGGAACAGATATAGCCCTTGGTTCTCCCCAGACCTGACTGCCCTTAACCAACACAAAAACATCCTATGAGGTTCTGCATTAGCATCGAACAGCCCCCGTGATATGCAGCTTTTCAGGGAAGCTAGAAACCATTATACACAGGCAGTTAAAAAGCCAAGGCTATCTTTTTCAAGCAGAAATTTGCTTCCTGCAACACTAACTCAAAAAAGTTCTGGGACACTGTAAAGTCCATGGAGAATAGGAACACCTCCTCCCAGCTGCCAAATGCACTGAAGATAGGAAACACTGTCACCACTGACAAATCCACTATAATTGAGAATTTCAATAAGCATTTTTCTACGGCTGGCCATGCTTTCGTCCTGGCTACCCCTACCCCGGTCAACAGCACTGCACCCCCCACAGCAACTCACCCAAGACTTCCCCATTTCTCCTTCTCCCAAATCCAGTCAGCTGATGTTCTGAAAGAGCTGCAAAATCTGGACCCCTACAAATCAGCCGGGCTAGACAATCTGGACCCTTTCTTTCAAAAATGATCTGCCGAAATTGTTGCCACCCCTATTACTAAACTATTCAACCTCTCTTTCGTGTCGACTGAGATTCCCAAAGATTGAAAAGCAGCTGCGGTCATCCCCCTCTTCAAAAGGGGGACACTCTTGACCCAAACTGCTACAGACCTATATCTATCCTACCCTGCCTTTCTAAGGTCTTCGAAAGCCAAGTCAACAAACAGATTACCGACCATTTAGAATCTCATCATACCCTCTCTGCTATGCAATCGGGTTTCAGAGCTGGTCATGGGTGCACCTCAGCCACGCTCAAGGTTCTAAATGACATCATAACCGCCATCGATAAGAGACATTACTGTGCAGGCGTATTCATTGATCTGGCCAAGGCTTTCAACTATGTCAATCACCACATCCTCATCGGCAGACTCGACAGCCTTGGTTTCTCAAATGATTGCCTCGCCTGGTTCACCAACTACTTCTCTGATAGAGTTCAGTGTGTCAAATCGGAGGGTCTGCTGTCCGGACCTCTGGCAGTCTCTATGGGGGTGCCACAGAGTATACATCAATGATGTCGCTCTTGCTGCTGGTGAGTCTCTGATCCACCTCTATGCAGACAACACAATTCTGTATACTTCTGGCCCTTCTTTGGACACTGTGTTAACAACCCTCCAGGCAAGTTTCAATGCCATACAACTCTCCTTCCGTGGCCTCCAATTGCTCTTCAATACAAGTCAAACTAAATGCATGCTCTTCAACCGATCGCTGCCTGCTCCTGCCCGCCTGTCCAACATCACTACTCTGGACGGCTCTGACTTAGATTACATGGACAACTACAAATACCTAGGTGTCTGTAAACTCTCCTTCCAGACCCACATCAAACATCTCCAATCCAAAGTTAAATCTAGAATTGGCTTCCTATTTTGCAACAAAGCATCCTTCACTCATGCTGCCAAACTAACCCTTGTAAAACTGACCATCCTACCAATCCTCGACTTTGGCGATGTCATTTACAAAATAGCCTCCAATACCCTACTCATCCAATTGAATGCAGTCTATCACAGTGCCATCCGTTTTGTCACCAAAGCCCCATATACTACCCACCATTGCGACCTGTACGCTCTCGTTGGCTGGCCCTCGCTTCATACTCATCGCCAAACCCACTGGCTCCATGTCATCTACAAGACCCTGCTAGGTAAAGTCCCCCCTTATCTCAGCTCGCTGGTCACCATAACATCACCCACCTGTAGCATGCGCTCCAGCAGGAATATCTCTCTGGTCACCCACAAAACCAATTCTTTCTTTGGCCGCCTCTCCTTCCAGTTCTCTGCTGCCAATGACTGGAACGAACTACAAAAATCTCTGAAACTGGAAACACTTATCTCCCTCACTAGCTTTAAGCACAAGCTGTCAGAGCAGCTCACAGATTACTGCACCTGTACATATCCCACCTATAATTTTGCCCAAACAACTACCTCTTTCCCTACTGTTTTTATTTTATTTATTTATTTTGCTCCTTTGCACCCCATTATTTTTATTTCTACTTTGCACATTCTTCCACTGCAAATCTACCATTCCAGTATTTTACTTGCTATATTGTATTTACCTTGCCACCATGGCCTTTTTTTGCCTTTACCTCCCTTATCTCACCTCATTTGCTCACATCGTATATAGACTTGTTTCTACTGTATTATTGACTCAATGTTTGTTTTACTCCATGTGTAACTCTGTGTTGTTGTATGTGTCAAACTGCTTTGCTTTATCTTGGCCAGGTCGCAATTGTAAATGAGAATGTGTTCTCAACTTGCCTACCTGGTTAAATAAAGGTGAAATTTAAACATAAAATCTTGTCTATAGGAGGGACGCACACTGTTTAAATGTCCCAGATCTTGATTTAGACGTTCACAAATGTAACAGATTTTGACTATAGTTTCTCATGATATGCTTGGTAAAGTAATGAAGTAAGTGAAGTATTTTGGATAGATGACCCTAAAACAGATTACAACTATATATGGACATATTATAAAATAGGAAAAAGCTTATTCATTCACAATTGTATTTGATCAATTCATCATATTTGTATGTTTTATTATACTTTTATTGTGTATTAGAACATATGGGCTGAAACGTCTTGCTAGAATGATACTAAAACCACTGTGAAACAGTGCAGAATAGCTGCCAGCTCAACTGTATTTTATTTTTATTTGTACATAATTCCACTTCGGCATTATGGGATATTGTGTGTAGGCCATTGACACAACATTTCAATTTAATACATTTTTAATTCAGCTTTAACACAAGAAAATGTTGAAAACGTCAAGGGGTGTGAATACTTTCTGAAAACACTGTATGTAAGAGAGGTGCACCCAGGAGTATGCAATGTCTCAGTCTTATCAGGGTTCTGCCGACTGTACATCAAATATAAACTCAGCTCAATATTCCATTGGATTTCTCAGGTTACAATGGCCTTTGAAACCACAATGTCATCTGAAGTCCCTGAGGTCTCATTACGAACCTATTCCTCTTGTACATTGTATGTAATATTTCTTTATTCCATAAATGAAGGTGTGTGTACTAGCATGTGTGTCTATTGTTTACGTTGTCTTGATTATAGGACTTCTTGTAGTTAAACAAATACATTTTTTTTAAATAGTGTTCCATGATATTACTTTTGTGATAAAATAAATGAAGAAATTGCATTGATGTAAATAATTCAGAAATGTCTTATACCTAAACAGAAATTACCCAATCAAAATACAATTTTAATACATTTTTAAATTGCATTGATATTTGCTATATTGCTATTTGCTTAAAAAAACAGATGATAAAAAAATGGATGTTTTATAACCTTAAAAAATACAGGGCAACCTATACTAAAGAGCAGGTATTAATGATAGAGCTACACGTAACACCATACTGAGTTAATCTACACTTGTAAACATTTGAATATAAATGATAAAACTCTAGTTCAGCCATGTTAAAATTAACAGATTTCCTTAGAATGTTTCAAATAATCAAAATGGATGCCAAAACGTCTGGACCTCTACAAAACATCAATATTTAATTGAAAAAAGTCTTTGCATGAGTCCACTCATTCAGCATATTCTGGTTTAGGCAGTATCGTCACTGGTTACATTTTCAAATAAAGTTTGGTAAACTTTCAGTGTTAGTGTGTTTTTTTAAAGATTGATCCCACTTTGGATTTTTTTTTCTTAAAAGATCTCACCCTCATCTCACTCTCCCCCAATCCCCCCCTCCTCTCTCCCTTATGCTTTGTCCCTTCCTCCCTTACCCCACTTTTCCATTATTTCTCCATCTACCCCTCTTTAGCCCTCTCACTTTTCCCATCCTCCACGCACTCCATTCAATCTGTATTTCTCCTTCAGTACCATCCTCTGCCCTCTCGTTTCCCCTCCCTCCATTTGGCCCATTCATCCTCACTTCTTGTAGTCTTTCATGCCCAACTTTCAAAGTTATATCAAAGTCTATCAAAGTTTCTCCATGTAGTCAGAACTCATCATGATGGACCCCAGTTTCTCACGGGTGTGCGTACCCAAAATCATACCCCCCCTTTCTAATATGATATCTGAGTGAGACTGACTAAGAAAATCAATGTGGGCTGCTAGACTAACTTACCAATCCAAAGAAAATATTAGCAATAGAAAACCTGCTGATTAGACAGCGATTCAACTTCCCGTCCTGAGAGGGATGCTGAACTGTTGGTTAGAGCCTGTGAGGAAGCATTTCACTGTAAGGTCTACACTACACCTGTTGTATTCGGCGCATGTGAAATATAAACCTTGATTTGAACACATAGATTGAATGGATTCTCAGTTGTTAGAAATCATCTGTAGAGGAGTGAGAGTGAGGTAGAAAGAGAAAGAGAGGAGCGAGACCTTTGGAGTCTATGTGTCACAACTGTAGAGAGGAGTAGGCAGGAGGCAGTCACAGGTTTAGAACTACTGAATTTATTCAAGCACCATATATAAACTGTAGAGAGGAGTAGGCAGTAGGCAGGAGGCAGTCACAGGTTTAGAACTACTGAATTTATTCAAGCACCATATATAAACTGTAGAGAGGAGTAGGCAGTAGGCAGGAGGCAGTCACAGGTTTAGAACTACTGAATTTATTCAAGCACCATATATAAACTGTAGAGAGGAGTAGGCAGTAGGCAGGAGGCAGTCACAGGTTTAGAACTACTGAATTTATTCAAGCACCATATATAAACTGTAGAAAGGAGTAGGCAGGAGGCAGGAGGCAGTCACAGGTTTAGAACTACTAAATTTATTCAAGCACCATATATAAACTGTAGAGAGGAGTAGGCAGTAGGCAGGAGGCAGTCACAGGTTTAGAACTACTGAATTTATTCAAGCACCATATATAAACTGTAGAGAGGAGTAGGCAGTAGGCAGGAGGCAGTCACAGGTTTAGAACTACTGAATTTATTCAAGCACCATATATAAACTGTAGAAAGGAGTAGGCAGGAGGCAGGAGGCAGTCACAGGTTTAGAACTACTAAATTTATTAAAGCACCATATATAAACTGTAGAGAGGAGTAGGCAGGAGGCAGTCACAGGTTTAGAACTACTGAATTTATTCAAGCACCATATATAAAAGCGGCATGAACCCCAAAGTGCAAAAATAATAAAGTTCTCAGGAAGTTGTAGGAGAGATTCCTCTTAGGAAAAGAAGCAACATTTACAATGACCGACAAAGACAAATGACAGAGGGAGTATATATACAGTGACTGAGTGGGGATTGGAACCAGGGGCAGGTTCGGCAGCAGCCAGCAGCAGCTAGAAGGCCTGGCGAAGCCGACCACCTGAGCTGGACAGGACAGGGAGCCAAAGCGAAGGTTGGTGTGACACTATGCAAATCACAAACCGATCTGCATGTGAAGTCGTCCAACCAGAACGCAGGGAATGGGATGTTCAGTATCAAAGTGTCAAACATTTAAAGGGGATGAAAGTGAGAAAGGAGAGAATAGAAAGAGGGAGAGAGAGATCTTTGAATCGTATCATATGAGGTGTGACTGAGTGAGATGATTTAAGTTTGTGTGTAGCTATGGATGAGGGGAGGATGGAGGGATGAGGGGGGTGAGGGGAGGAGGGAGGAGAGACGTCACAATAACATCGCTATCCTCCTCAAGTGTGCACTCGTTCACTACTCCCCACCAGTAATTTAGTTTCAAATCCATGAAGGTAAGTGAACAAGTAATTCAGTTTGGGAGAAAAGGAGAGATTGGGAGTCATGTGTGTGTAGTCAAACAGCAGAGGTGGGAGAACAGATGTATGTAGCTGGGGGAGAGGAGACAGGTGGGAGGGAGGAAGGAGCACCTCTATGGAAATCCCATCAGGCAAATCAAGCAGCAGGCTGGAATCAACAAGCTGCTATTTACCTTTCAAATATCAGACTGGGATGGAAGGTAGCCTTGGAGAGCATTGGGCCAGTAACCAAAAGGTTTCTGGTTTGAATCCCTGAGCTGACTAGCTAAAAAAAAATGTGCAGGGCACTTAACCGCAATTGCTCCGGTGATTGGATATGTAAGCTTCGTGTTCTGCAAAATATATTAACCAGGTAAGGCCCTCCACCAATGAGGAGAGGCCTAAAGCTGGTGTTTAAGTTTGAATAGAGGTTCTCGTTTTAGTACTGTAAAGACGGGTGTTTCAGTTAAATATGGATGTTTTAGAGGGGTCCAGACATGTGTTGGCGTCCATTTTGATTATATGAAATTTGCCTAATTTTGACATGGTTGAACTTTTTTGGAAATGTTTACAGGTGTAGATGAACTCAGTGTGGTTATGCTTGTAGCGCTATCAACAATATCTCAAGCTCTTTAGTACAGGTTACCCTGTATTTTTGTTGTTGTTGTTATAAAGCATATTTTTGATCATCTTTTCATTAAACAAATAGCATAAATGAATAGAATTTTATTATCAATGTCATTTAAATTCCTTACTTGTATTTTGATTGTGTGATATGTTTGTTATCCAGCCACAAAAGTTCTATCAGGGAACACTAAAGTGCATTTACTGTAGAAGTACAAATATCACAAACCAGACAAATATACGTTGTTTTTTTTTAAAGTTTTTCAAAATTATTATTACATTAATCCCAGAAAAAACTGTTTATATTTAATTAAATGATTAATTAGTTGCTTACCTTAATCCAACATAATTAATCATTCTTAAATACACACTTTTCTGGGCTGTAGTTTTTCCCACATTCTAATGGTGTCTTTGGTCACAGCATTTGGAAAACATTTTTTTTATTTCAGAATAAATATGTTGACTATTAGTTATGCCTGTAAGTACTTACTCAGAGAGATGAGTTTGTAGTATTACTTTACACACACTTTTGGATATCAATATGCCTTAAATGACAGTTACATCATGTTTGTTAGTCTACGCAGGTTATTCAGGAATGTAATGATTATTACAGGGGTTTTAAACACTGATGTCTGGAACCTTGTTGTATAAAGCTGGTACTCCCAGATTTAGAGTTTATTACAATCAGTTCATAGGAAAAAAATATGTTGTTTTGTATTTTGTCTGGTTTGTTTTTCTGTTTTCATATTTTAGTGAAAAATGTAGCATTTTCCTAGAAGAACGAACTTCAATCTGTGCCCTTTTTTACAAGGTGACGACAAAATAAAGATTGCAATAAAAGTGTTGAATTGTCTTTCATTCGCTATTTGTGAATTTATGGTTTATTTGTCTTCATTTTTGTTTTTTACTACAGGAAGTCCTATAATTAAGACAATATACAATATAAATCCAGCCACAATTTGCAAATAAATTCATAAAAAATCCCACAATGTGATTTTCTGGATTTTTTTTCTTCTCATTTTGTCTGTCATAGTTGAAGTGTACCTATGATGAAAATTACAGGCCTCTCTCATCTTTTTAAGTGGGAGAACTTGCACAATTGGTGGCTGACTAAATACTTTTTTGCCCCACAGTATATATAATGGAATGTCAATCAAGTCCTCCTAAACTCTGCCCACACTACCTACAAGGTTAAGCCCAGATCTTATAATGAAATTTGAGATCAGTTTTCTGAGAACAGAGTATCTGTCAGCTGGCATGTTCACATATAGACACTGTCTGTGCCTGAAAACCTCCACTGTGGTTTCTGGTAGATATTGGCGGACTATGCTAGACAGGTGTGTCAGAGAGAGTGTGATGATGGTTGGGGTGAGGGGACAGCCTTGCAGCAGCTGCTTTTTAGAACCTGCCGAACCCACAACATTTGGAAGTAGTTCCCTCAAGATGCTGAAATCCCGGGGGTTCGGAGGCCGAATCGCCTTCATGGACGACAGTGCATCCTTCAAGAAGAGCCAACGGATTTCTGTTGGCACCTCTCGGAAGATCACACTAACAGAGAAGTTAGGTTTGTCTTCTTTCTTTCTACTTTTGAATGAGGGAGCTAAGAACACCCTTAATCGTCTGGCAAGCACTGTGGCAAATATTCTGTACTTGACACTGAAATTGTGGCCGTGCTTGGTGATGAGTGACTGTTTGAATTCTTTTGGTACATTTTTTGTTCTGACCATTTTGTTAAAAGATAATTTAAATGTGTCTGTCATTTTAGAGCAATTTTGTTTGACGTCAATCACATTGGATCCATCAGGTGTTCGTTGACCTGAGTCGATCAAAGACTTCATGGCCATTAAAACTTCTGCCCCGCTGATCTTTTCTGTCCTCATGTCAGGTGGTTCACTATGCCCAAGTGCTTTTGGCAGCACCGGACCCACTGATTGAGGCAAACACTGTCTACAGCCTGGTTGAGGCACACACTGCCTCTCTGTCTCAGGAAGGCAGAGCTCCAGAGACACAGGCATGTGGTCTGATAGTCTTTTGACTTTGTGAATCTCACAGTGCTGAGCATGCCATGTTGTGTCCTCTGGCATGAAAAACATATCTAAACGAGAGTGGCTTTTCTTCTCAGAGCGAGAGAAGTCTTTTTTTGTTCGGTTTAGTCTTCCCCAGATGTCCACGAGGTTTAGGGAGGAGGTGAATTCCTCGAGAAAACGCCTCAGAAGAGTGTACTGTGCAGTCCCTGTTGCACAGATCCTGTCTATATCAGGGTCAATGACTGTATTGAAGTCCCCTCCAACCACTAAGATCCCTGTGGCCATCTCCTGAAGATACTGTGTCAGTGTCTCTAACACCCTTTTGTCATTTGCATGGTTGTACAAATTCACAAGAGTGAAGCTTTGGCCGTACAATTTACAGAACAGCACAATGTAACTTCCAGTGGGTTCTTCATCATGGCGGACGTATTGATAGTGTTGTTCTATGTTTTTATTCAATAGTATGGCTGCTCCTTTGCTTTGTGTAGAGTAAACGGTGAAGTATGATTTCCAGCTTGTTGCATTTTCAAATAGATCTGTGTCTTTTGGTCCAATGTGCGTCTCTTGAAGAAAAGTTATTGAGGCTTTCAGTGTTGTTAGCTGTTTTAACACCAAACCAAGTTTTTCCGTTTTTGAAGATTTTTTGTAACGTTTTCCCCGGATGTTCCAAGTTACAAAGCGTAGAGTGTGATGCCCAGACATGTCCATGGAGCGCTGAGCCTCTTCAAGACAGGACCTGATCCATCCAGGACACAACAGACTATGAAACAACACATCATCACAGGTAGTATAGCCACTGTCACCAGATCAGATAAAAATATAAGGGCTCCTTCCTCCATAAACTAAAGGATGTAGAGTTGTAACATCAGCTATGGTTTGTTATATAGACTTCAGATTTTGTCCACAATTGTTTATTCAAACAATTATCTAAAATAGCCATTCAGAAAATATTTAGTAGTTATTGATGTTTATAGAAAAACTTCATCAACTGAAATTTGAATCATAATACAAAATCCATTATACTGTTCAAACACTGGAGTGCATCAGTATCTCTGGTTCAGATATAGTCAAATGGTTTTGTTCATATGTGAACACAAATTGACAAATTCACATCCATCTCTGTGTTGTCATATAGATATTTTGATTCTGGACAGGGTTTATAAAAGATCCATAGCAACATCATAGAACAGTATTTGACTGAAAGGAAGTAAATCAGGCTTTTGGTTATAAAGTATTCCCTAAATGGATGAGTTAGATCAATTTCTGAGAGGGAACTTTATTTGAGAAATATTTTCTCAGATATTCCATTTAGTAAAATCATTGGGGATTTTTAGCACTTTGTTGAGCATTTGTTAATTACACATTTTTTACTGAACATTAACAGGCTTAAAACTTGATTTATATCATATCTAAATATCTCTAAAGTGATTTGGAAAAATTACAAACGTCACTATTTTCAAATCTGCCTATTTCTAAATATTGCTTCTTCATCTCCCATTCTATTTAAAACAATACCCTCACCTGTGTGCAGCACTGATCCAGATGTCTTCCCTGTCGTGCTGTATGACCTCCGATACTCAGCGGAGTCTCTTTAAATATTAAAGGTTGCGTGCATATTCAAAAACATCCACACCCACCTCTGTGTCATACAATCACCTATTAATAGATACATGCTGAATATTAGTCATATGGAATTCCTCCCAACCATAAAACAGTTACATGTGAGTTTCTATTTTTAATCCAGGTTTTGAATCACTACCTTTTAGTTTTGGTCGAGCAAATGATATGTTATTGTTGAAGTAGGAATTAGTGCCAATGCCATCAAATAATTGTTAAAGTCCCATGTCATTTATGGAACATCTCACATGTATGTCACTTAAACCTTTAGAATTAAAGTTATTGTTCTCTCTATTTAACCTTCCACTGTGTGAGGTGTAATGTATAATTGTTGAAACCATTGTTTTGAGGGGGTGGGGAAGTATGGAGTTCTCTTTTCTCTTGCTTCCAGAGTTAAGGAATGTCTTCTGAGAATTGTGTGTGAACACTCAGACAAATGACATTATTTTCCGACAAGTTTAGTGAAGGCAGAGCAGGATGTACTAGATAACAGGGTTATTGTCTTCATTATGATTCAATTAACTGGAGGTCATTGAGGTCATTTCTATTATTATTATTATTATTATTGTGTCTCAAGTGTTACATGTACATTTGTAATTCCATTCACTTATTACAGTGGAAATGTTGGTGTGTCATCCCTGCCTTGCTGTATGACCAGTGATACTCAGGTGAGTATCCAAGGTCATGTGAAGCCATGTAAACATCCACACCCACCTCTACATCATCATGTTAACTGTTAACCCTGTGAGACCCAACCCAATTGCATCCTTTGCAGGTCCTAAAACATCATGTCAACTCATGTGACATCAGTAGCCTCTGAAACATTAGAAACTGTCCTTTTTGTCTGACAGGTCCCCGGCCTACACAAGAAAATCGGTCTTCTCACAAAAATGTCTGTAGCGTCTGAACGGTTTGGCAAGATGAGACTCTCCTGAACACAATGTTCTCCTTTTGCTCTATGACCTCCACAAGTGTCAGGAGACTCATCTGAAGTCAGTACAGAGGATCTGCCAACGTCGGTCTGTAACGTCCACATCGTTTGAGCTACACATCAACCCCGCCGTGTAAAAGTTACACTCTCAGGAACACGTACATGTCGGTTGTTCTGATCTAGGACGCCCACAAGCCCCACAAGGTTAATCTGAAGGTCCCCCGGTACCAGTTGAAAACATCTATGGAAGTACACAAATTCAGGTACACTAAAAGGTATGTGGACACCTGCTCGTCGAACATCTCATTCCAAAATCCTGGGCATTAACATGGAGCTGGCGCCCCCTTTGCTGCTATAACATCTTCTACTCTTCTGGTAAGGCTTTCCACTAAATGTTGGAACATTGCTGCTATAACAGCCTCTACTCTTCTGGGAAGGCTTTCCACTAAATGTTGGAACATTGCTGCTATAACAGCCTCTACTCTTCTGGGAAGGCTTTCCACTAGATGTTGGAACATTGCTTCAGGGACTTACTTCCAATCAGCCACAAGAGCATTAGTCAGGTCGTGCACTGATGTTGGGCAATTAGGACTGGCTCGCAGTCGGCATTCCAATGAATTCCAAAGGTGTTCGATGGTGTTGACGTCAGGGCTCTGTGCAGGCCCGTCAAGTTCTTCCACACCGATCTCGACAATTCATTTCTGTATGGACCTCAATTTGTGCACGGGGCATTGTTACGCTGAACCAGGAAAGGGCCTTCTCCCCAAACTGCTGCCACAATGTTGGAACCACAGAATCGTCTAGAATGTCATTGTATGCTGTATCGTTAGGATTTCCCTTCACTGGAGCTAAGAGGCCTAGCCCAAACCATGAAAAACAGACCATTATTCCTCCTCCACCAAATCTTACAGTTGGCACTATGCATTGGGCAGGTAGCGTTCACCTGCCAAACTGACTTGTTGGAAAGGTAGTATCCTATGACGGAGCCATGATGAAAGTCACTGAGCTCTTCAGTATGGGACATTCTACTGTGAATGTTTGTCTATGGAGATTGCATGGCGGTGTGCTCAATTTTATACAACATGTCAGCCATGGGTGTGCCTAAAATAGCCAAATCCACTGATTTGAAGAGGTGTCCATATACTTCTAACCATGTGTATATTAAGATTGTAGAGTGTAGAATGCCAAACTTATCCACTCTCTATCAGACATAGGAGAGACACTTCATAACAAACTTCATTTTGATATTGTTTTGGGACTCTGTTGTTCCATGCAGTGAATCTGTTATTCCATGTAGTGAATCTGTTATTCAATGTGTTTGGGATATTTCAAGGGGTCTTAAAATTCAAAATAAAACAGCAAAATGATCCTTCTTAAAACAATTCCATATAGCTTAGTAGAACCCCCTCCTACACACACCCTCTGTCATGTATTGTCATATTATGTCTTGTTCCTGTTCTTTCTCTTCACTCCGTCTCCCTCTGCTGGTCGTATTAGGTTACCTTCTCTTCCTCTCCTTCCCCCAGCTGTTCCTCATCTTCTCTAACTACCTCGTTCACCCTTTTCCCACCTGTTCCTTTTTTAGGTCTCTATTTTTAGGTCCCTATATAAATAGGTCTCTATTTCTCTCTCTGTTCCTGCTTCTGTCTTTGTCAGATTCTCGTTTGAGTTTCTCATGCCAGAACCAAACTATCGTCTTGTTTGCTTCACCCTTGTCCTGTCCTGTCGGAATCTGCCTGTTCATCTGATGCTACGTGTGATCAGGTACCTCTGTCCTCTACGACCCGCGCCTACCCACAGAGACCAGCAGTCTGTCGCCGCTAACCCAGCTATTCTCCTCTGCTGCTAAGAAGGGGACTCTAACCCAGCTATTCTCCTCTGCTGCTAAGAAGGGGGACTCTTCTGTAAATATCAGAAGGACTTTATGATTCATTTGTTGCCCTATCTGCGGGTTGTCTATTTTGCCATTATATACATCCGCAGAGGATCTATGTCTTCCCTGTGTTTTGACATTAAAGGACTCTGTTTTTGTTAAACCGCTTTTGGGTCCTCACTCACGTGCATAACACCCTCTCCCCCGACTTAGACAGGGCTGAGACTGATGGGTTAATAGATATTTCCTATGCATTTGTGTTTACAGTGTCAAAAAGGTCAGCATTAACATATTATAAATAAGCTGTTTCCTTAAATATGTAAACACAGTCAAATTAAAGTAATGTCAGATCATCCTAATTCTGTAACACAACGAAATGTTTGTATATAGTTTACATTTGTCTTGATTTAGAACTTCCTGTAGTAAAACAAAGAAAACACAAATTAAGACAAATAAACCAGAAGAATGCACAAGCAGCAAAGGAAAGAAAATTCAACTGTCTTACAGCAATCATTTTATTGATTTGATCTACGCAATATTGGACTCACCTGGATGCCATTACTTTGTTGATTGCCCCTCTATATCTGTCTGCTCGTCAGTTTGATCCTAGAGTTAGCATTCATTTTGTTATGTTTTTCATATCCAGACGCTGTGCTGTCTTGTTTCATGTCTATTTATTTATTAAATGTTCACTCCATGTACTTGCTTCTCGTCTCCAAGCATCTGTCCTAACAAATATGGTTGTTATATCAATATTTGCGAATGAAGGCATTTCCTCCGCCATTTCTCACATCAATAATTTTACAGACACAAAAATATCCCACCATGTCGAACAAATGATCTGTTGGCATTTATAAAATTGCACAGAAACGTCCTGTTTCCATCACAGCTGTCTTGATTTGTTTTTATACAGTATGACTTTTAATCGCTTACAAACTGTAGATGGAAACATGGTTATTCATAGGAAATATTTATTACATTCTCTTCAATGCATTTCTTCTATAGCTTTCAGAAACATAAACATTACAATAAAACATTTTATAAACATTGTAATAAAAGTATTTGATGATGCAGTTGTGGGTGTGGCTGTTTTTATAGATGCATACAGCCCTTCATTTTCTAAAGTGACCTGAGTGTCACCGGTCATACAGACACACCAACATTTCCACTGTAATTAGTAAAGGGAATCACAAAAGGACATTTAACACAAAAGACACAGTAGTCCTCCATTGTCTCTATACAGACTGAACAAACACATGAGAACTTTGTAAAGTTATAGAAATGACCTCAAGAAAGTTCATTGAATCATAATGAAGATCATAACCCAGTTATCTAGTACATCCTGCTCTACCTGCACTGAACTTATGTAATTTGTCCTCGAAGACATTCCTTAACTCAGAGGACAAAATTACAACTAAAAATAAGAAAATGCACACCCCCCCCACAAAGGATGTAGCAATTATACATGAAACCATACAATGCAAGGTCAAATAGAGAGACAAAGGTCACCCTGCAGACTGGATTACTTCTAAAGGTTTAAGAGACAAACACGTGAGATGTTCTATAAAATATAATCATCAGACTTCCATAAATAATTGTTTGATGACATTGGCAGTAATTCCTACTTCAACAATAACATCATTTGTTTGATAAAATGTAAAGGTAGTCATTCAAAACTGGGATTAAAAATAGAAACTCAAATGAAACAAAAGTCATGTGTAAATCTCTGACTCACGGTGTGTAACTGTCTGACTTGCGGTTTGAGTGGCATTCCATGAGCATTATTACCGGCATCAATCTAACAGTGCTGTTATGATGCAGAGGTGGGTGTGGTTGTTTCTATGGATGCAAGCAACTTTATGATTTAAACTCACCTGAGTAGCCCTGGTCATTCAGCACGACAAAGACACAGCTGGATCAGCACTACACAGGTCATACAGCACGGCAGAGAAGACACACCTTGATCAGCACTACACAGGTCATACAGCACGACAGAGAAGACACACCTTGATCAGCACTACACAGGTCATACAGCACGACAGAGAAGACACACCTGGATCAGCACTACACAGGTCAGAAAGCTGATGTAATCTTCCTTCAAGAAACTCATATTGGACCTAAAGGTTACAATGAGATAAATGAAGTGGGAGGTTGGACCTCTTACTTTACCGTTTACTCTCCGAGGAGCAAAGGAGTGGCCATACTGGTGAATAAAAACATACCACACTATCAGTACATCTGAAATGATGAAGATTACGCTGGTGGCTACATTGTCCTGTTCTGTCAGATGTATGGTCAACTCTTCACTCTTGTGAACGTGTACAATCATAAAGAAGACAAGCAAGGACTGGGTAGGCTGTCCCAGTATCTTCAGGATATGATAACAGGCATCTTAGTGATTGGAGGGGATTTCAACACAGTCCTTGACCCTGACTTTGACAGGATCTCTGCATCTGAACATAGACAGCACACAGCCTTGAGACCTCATCTGGAAGAGTTCATCTCCTCACGGAAACTAGTGGACATCTGGGCAAGTCTACACCCAAAAGAACAAGCCTTCGCTCACTCTCAGAACACCAGCCACTCCCGGTTAGATATGTTCTTCATGCAACAGGACAAAGCCCCATGTGCCCAGAGCTGTGAGATTCACACTGTCCCAGGGATTTCAGATCACTACCCTGTGTCTCTGAAGATCCATGTTCCTGAAATAAGAAGCATGTTAACAGATGTTCATCAAAGGTTGAGGATGTTAGGAGACAGCAAACTAAAAGACAAGTACAAATTAGACAGAAGAGCAGGAAAATTCAGTGGAGTGGAAGTCCTTGTGCCAATGAAATCCCTGACCGACTTAACATCAAATGGATCAAGGGGAGAGAATCTCATGAAATCAGAGATATTAAAACATTATTACAATGGAATAATGAGGAAGAAAATACATGCGGGACTCCATATGTCACTGAACCGAAAGTACAAAATATTTGCCACAATACTTGCCAACCGTCTACAGATATACCTTTCACCCTCGTTCAGAGGAAGGAGCAAGACACCACCACAGAGCTTGCCATGCAAAGTTTTCCTGGTCAGGAAACCATCGATTAGTTGGGAATTCTTAAAAAAAAGCACTGAAGTCTGTTGGCATAATTCAGTCTCCCCCTAGAGACTTCACAATCCTAAAGCAGGTGCTTCCTGAGGACTTGGACATCTTGTGGAAGTTACTCCCAATGGTTGAAGGTTCCTGGGGTCACAAAAAAAACTAAAGCATCAATGCCCCCTCACCCCAGCTCCGAGTCCAGAAGAAAGGCACAGTCCTTAGTGTTAGCCGTCAAAGACGGAGTCTTTTGATACACATGGAACAAGAGAAACAGCGTTCTGTGTTTAAACTGCTCTCTGAAATCAGAGAGGAGTCTGGCCTGAGTTTGAAGGTGGTAGGAACATTGGAAGATAAACATTTAAATGAAATTTTATGAGAAAAACATTTTCAATTAAAGGAGGATACTGCTTTCAGCTTCACCGTGAGACTGACTACAATCATGAAGTGTTGAACCAGTGTCCTCCATACTAACTGCTATGGTCCTTAAGAGCCACCAGGGGAAGATAAATGAAGGTCAATCCTGGAACCTAACCTAAAGATCATGTATTATGGTCAAACCCAGAACCATTCCTAAAGATCATGTATTATGGTCAAACCCAGAACCAGTCCTAAAGATCATGAATTATGGTCAAACCCAGAACCAGTCCTAAAGATCATGAATTATGGTCAAACCCAGAACCAGTCCTAAAGATCATATATTATGGTCAAACCCAGAACCAATCCTAAAGAGCATGCATTATGGTCAAACCCAGAACCAGTCCTAAAGATCATGTATTATGGTCAAACCCAGAACCAATCCTAAAGATCATATATTATGGTCAAACCCAGAACCAATCCTAAAGAGCATGCATTATGGTCAAACCCAGAACCAGTCCTAAAGATCATGAATTATGGTCAAACCCAGAACCAATCCTAAAGATCATATATTATGGTCAAACCCAGAACCAATCCTAAAGAGCATGTATTATCTGTGACAGACATCAGGGGCCTGAGGGAACACACTAAATGTATTGGGTGTTATAAAATGTAATGTCATGTATTATTTGTAATGACAGCCATGGTATATCAGACCATATACCATAGGTACAAAAAAATATGTATTTTTACTGCTCTAATTACTAATGTTCTGAAAGAGCTGCAAAATCTGGACCCCTACAAATCAGCCGGCTAGACAATCTGGACCCTTTCTTTCTAAAATTATCTGCCGAAATTGTTGCCACCCCTATTACTAGCCTGTTCAACCTCTCTTTCGTGTCGTCTGAGTTTCCCAAAGATTGGAAAGCAGCTGCGGTCATCCCCCTCTTCACCCAAACTGCTACAGACCTATATCTATCCTACCCTGCCTTTCTAAGGTCTTCGAAAGCCAAGTCAACAAACAGATTACCGAACATTTCGCATCTCACCATACCTTCTCTGCTATGCAATCGGGTTTCAGAGCTGGTCATGGGTGCACCTCAGTCACGCTCAAGGTCCTAAACGATATCTTAACCGCCATCGATAAGAAACATTACTGTGCAGCCGTATTCATTGATCTGGCCAAGGCTTTCGACTATGTCAATCACCACATCCTCATCGGCAGACTCAACAGCCTTGGTTTCTCAAACGATTGCCTCGCCTGGTTCACCAACTACTTCTCTGATAGAGTTCAGTGTGTCAAATCGGAGGGTCTGCTGTCCGGACCTCTGGCAGTCTCTATGGGGGTGCCACAGGGTTCAATTCTTGGACCGACTCTCTTCTCTGTATACATCAATGATGTCGCTCTTGCTGCTGGTGAGTCTCTGATCCACCTCTACGCAGACAACACCATTCTGTATACTTCTGGCCTTTCTTTGGACACTGTGTTAACAACCCTCCAGGCAAGCTTCAATGCCATACAACTCTCCTTCCGTGGCCTCCAATTGCTCTTAAATACAAGTAAAACTAAATGCATGCTCTTCAACCGATCGCTGCCTGCACCTGCCCGCCTGTCCAACATCACTACTCTGGACGGCTCTGACTTAGAATACGTGGACAACTACAAATACCTAGGTGTCTGGTTAGACTGTAAACTCTCCTTCCAGACCCACATCAAACATCTCCAATCCAAAGTTAAATCTAGAATTGGCTTCCTATTTCGCAACAAAGCATCCTTCACTCATGCTGCCAAACATACTTCAGGAAACAGCAGAGGGAACTCCCCCCTATCCACATCGATGGAACAGTAGTGGAGAGGGTAGCAAGTTTTAAGTTCCTCGGCATACACATCACAGACAAACTGAATTGGTCCACTCACACAGACAGCATCGTGAAGAAGGCGCAGCAGCGCCTCTTCAACCTCAGGAGGCTGAAGAAATTCGGCTTGTCACCAAAAGCACTCACAAACTTCTACAGATGCACAATCGAGAGCATCCTGGCGGGCTGTATCACCGCCTGGTATGGCAACTGCACCGCCCTCAACCGTAAGGCTCTCCAGAGGGTAGTGAGGTCTGCATAACGCATCACCGGGGGCAAACTACCTGCCCTCCAGGACACCTACACCACCCGATGTCACAGGAAGGCCATAAAGATCATCAAGGACATCAACCACCCGAGCCACTGCCTGTTCACCCCGCTATCATCCAGAAGGCGAGGTCAGTACAGGTGCATCAAAGCTGGGACCGAGAGACTGAAAAACAGCTTCTATCTCAAGGCCATCAGACTGTTAAACAGCCACCACTAACACTGAGTGGCTGCTGCCAACACACTGACACTGACTCAACTCCAGCCACTTTAATAATGGGAATTGATGGGAAATGATGTAAATATATCACTAGCCACTTTAAACAATGCTACCTTATATAAATGTTACTTACCCTACATTATTCATCTCATATGCATACGTATATACTGTACTCTATATCATCGACGGTATCCTTATGTAATACATGTATCACTAGCCACTTTATACTATACTATGCCACTTTGTTTACATACTCATCTCATTTGTAGATACTGTACCCGATACCATCTACTGTATCTTGCCTATGCTGCTCTGTACCATCACTCATTCATATATCCTTATGTACATATTCTTTATCCCCTTACACTGTGTACAAGACAGTAGTTTTGGAATTGTTAGTTAGATTACTTGTTATTACTGCATTGTCGGAACTAGAAGCACAAGCATTTCGCTACACTCGCATTAACATCTGCTAACCATGTGTATGTGACAAATAAAATTTGATTTGATTTGATTTGATACCCTTGTAAAACTGACCATCCTACCAATCCTCGACTTCGGCGATGTCATTTACAAAATAGCCTCCAATACCCTACTCAACAAATTGGATGCAGTCTATCACAGTGCAATCCGTTTTGTCACCAAAGCCCCATATACTACCCACCATTGCGACCTGTACGCTCTTGTTGGCTGGCCCTCGCTTCATACTCATCGCCAAACCTACTGGCTCCATGTCATCTACAAGACCCTGCTAGGTAAAGTCCCCCCTTATCTCAGCTCGCTGGTCACCATAGCTTCACCCACCTGTAGCACGCGCTCCAGCAGGTATATCTCTCTGGTCACCCCCAAAACCAATTCTTTCTTTGGCCGCCTCTCCTTCCAGTTCTCTGCTGCCAATGACTGGAACGAACTACAAAAATCTCTGAAACTGGAAACACTTATCTCCCTCACTAGCTTTAAGCACCAACTGTCAGAGCAGCTCACATATTAATGCACCTGTACATAGCCCACCTATAATTTTGCCCAAACAACTACCTCTTTTTTATTTCTACTTTGCACATTCTTCCACTGCAGATCTACCATTCCAGTGTTTTACTTGCTATATTGTATTTACTTTGCCACCATGGCCTTTTTTTGCCTTTACCTCCCTTATCTCACCTCATTTGCTCACATCGTATATAGACTTGTTTCTATTGTATTATTGACTGTATGCTTGTTTTACTCCATGTGTAACTCTGTGTTGTTGACTCGTTTATTGTTTATTCCATGTGTAACTCTGTGTTGTTGACTTGTTTATTGTTTACTCCATGTGTAACTCTGTGTTGTTGTATGTGTCAAACTGCTTTGCTTTATCTTGGCCAGGTCGCAATTGTAAATGAGAACTTGTTCTCAACTTGCCTACCTGGTTAAATAAAATAATACATTTACATTGGTAACCAGTTTATAATATCAGTAAGGCACCTCTTTGGTTTGTGGTATATGGCCAATATACCACAGCTAAGGGCTCCGCGTTGCGTCGTGCGTAATAACAGCCTTTACCTGTGGTATATTGGCCATATACTACACCTCCTTGGGCCTTATTGCTTAATTGTATATAACAGCATTAATGTTGCTGGACCCCAGGAGGAGTAGCTGCTGCCTCGGAAGGAACTAATAATAAATGCAAATCAGGATGAGATTATAAACCATAAAATAAGAGACATTAGCCATCATATCCAGGGATATTGGATGTCTGGGGCTATAATTTGAAACCTACATAAATGTTTTTCCAAACATATAGGCCAAAGACAGGCAAAAACGGTTTCTCCAACAGAAATCCCTGATCACGCTTGTAAGTGATGTCATGGCGACATTAGCAAGCTAAGCTCAGGTACAGAAACACGCCATCAGGTCTAATGGTCGTGGCCCAACTGCACAAACATAGGTTATTTAGATGTAAGTGGATCTTAAACAAATGCTGATATTACTGTATTCATTGTTGCATATCGGTCCTGATAGGAATATAAATAACTTCTGTACATATACTGTATGAGCTCTGATGTATGAAGGAGTACTCCCAGGAGTATGCAATGTCTTGGTCTTATCGGTGTTCTGCCGACTGTACATCAAATATAAACTCAGATCAATATGCCATTGGTTTTCTCAGGTTACAATGGCCTTTCAAACCACAAGGTCATCTGGAGCCTCAGAGGTCTCACAACGAACATACTCCTGTGCATTGAACATATGTTTGTATTCCATAAATAAAGGTGTGTGTGTGTGTGTGTGTATACACTGTCTAAATTCGTCTTGATTATAGAACTTCCTGTAGTAAAACAAAGAAACAAGAAGGAAGACAAATAAACCGCCAAAAACCACATATAGCAAAGTTAAGAAATTTCAACAGTCTTATTGCAATCATCTTTATTTTGTCATCTCACCTTGTATAAAAGGGCTGTTTGCAGTTCGCTCTTCATAGAAGATGTTTCATACTTCACTAAAATGTGAAAACAAAAAAACTACATCTGGGAGCTCCAGCTTTATACAACAAGGTTCCAGACATCAGTGTTTAAACCCCTGGAATAATCATTACATTCCTGAATAACCTGCGTAGACTAGAACAAAATATTTAACTGTCATTGAAGCATATTGTTATCCAAATGTGTGTGTAAAGTAATACTACAGACTCATCTCTCTGAGTAAGTGCTTACAGGAATAACTAATAGTCAACATATTTATTCTGAAAGAAAACATTGTTTTTCTAAATGCTGTGACCAAAGACAACATTAGAATGTGGGAAAAACTGCAGCCCAGAAAAGCCTGTATTTAAGAATGATGTTGGATTAAGGTAAGAAACGAATCAGAATTATGAATTTAATTAAATATACACTATTTTTTGTGGGATTAAATTAATAAAAATAATTTCAGTTAATAATTTCAGTTTCACTTTTGAAAAGAAAACATGCATGTTTGCTAGGTTGGTGATATTTTTGTAACACTTCTACTGTAAATTAACTTTAGTGATATATTACTTTTGTGATTGGAACATGAAATTGCATTGAAGTAATAAATTCAAAAATGTCATATCTAACAAACAGATAAAATATATGAAACAATCAAAATAAAATGAATTCATTTAAATTGCTTTGATAATAAAATGGCATTTAATGCTATTTGTTTAAGGAAAAGATTATGAAAATGTATGTTTTATAACTGAAAGAAAAATACAGGGTAACCTGTACTAAAGTGCTTTAGTTATTCTTGATAGCACTATAAACAACAGCAATCTAAATCTAGACCTGTAAACATTTGTATAAAAAAAGTTCAGCCATGTAAAAATAAAAATCAGGATGTTTCAAATAATCAAAATGGATGCCAACATTACAGGACCTCTACAAAACATCAACATTTAACTGAAACACCTAAAGCAGAATCTTTACTGCACTAAAACAAAAACCTCTATTCAAACAAACACCAGCTTTGGCCTCTTCTCATTGGTAGAGGTCCTCGCCTGGTTAAGTGCTCAGCAGACAGTCTAAATACTGTACCTACACACCTGGTTGGTGAGGAGCATCTGTCAATCAGCCGATGTGGTTCGGAGCGTGTGAGGTGAAGTGAGGCGGTACCCTCAGTGTGTTCCCCACAATCCTTTTGATTGCCTTTTAAGACAGAGGTAAACCACCAGACACAGTCCAGTTAATTCCAGATATGGTCAGATGAAGACCACAGAGTAGCAGGGTCTATTCTCCAATCCCAGAGTGTCAGGTGTTACAGAACAGTTGGACCAGTCTAACCAGTATGATCCCAGTAGAGGGCGTAGCAGACCAGTCACAATATTCTACTTCATCATTCCCAGGGTTCCACTCACACAGTATATCCTGGTTTAGGCAGTGTCGTCACTGGTTAACTTTTTAAATTAAGTTGTATCAACGTTTGGTGTTACTGTGTTTAACAGTTGGTCCCACAATGGATACAAAAAAAAAGAGTTGTTTTTCGTCTAGAAAACAATGACTTTCAAATCCAATGAGCTCAACTCAAAAACATGGTTGTGTTCAGAAGCAGTCAACTCTGACAGCCAGTCAACTCCAAGTCTGGTCCTCTCCATAGTAATTTAACAGAACAACGTCTGGATGGTCCACTTTGGCTCAGCTGGCACATTATGTTCAGAGACAGAGACACAGAGAGAGAGAGACACAGAGAGACAGAGAGAGAGAGACAGAGAGAGACAGAGAGAGACAGAGAGAGACAGAGAGAGACAGAGAGAGACAGAGAGAGAGAGAGAGAGAGCGCGAGGGGGGGAGAGAGAGAGAGAGAGAGAGAGAGAGGGGGAGAGAGAGAGAGAGAGAGAGAGAGAGAGAGAGAGAGAGAGAGAGAAGAGAGAGACGACACAGATGGGGTCTACAGGATGGAGTGGATAAAGGTGGGAAATGAAGAATGAGAGCTTTGATGGTAGATTAGTGTCAGTCTGTTTCAGAGGGAGCTTAGTCAGGAGCGAGGGATGGAAGAGGTGGAACGAGAGGAGAGAGTGGACAGAGAGAAAAGAGGCCAAGAAGAGAAAGATTAGTGCCACCCCAGAAAAGACAGAGGTGATGTGTTGGAGTGTGCGTAGTTGGAGTGTGTGTAGTTGGAGTGTGTGTAGTGTTGAAGTCTACCCTATTGCAGTCATTTGAGGGTCTGAAATGAAGACTTGGCCTCCCTATGAGGTGTGGATAGTTTAAAGTAGGGACTGAGTGGGTGAGGCAGGCCATCTACAGTGGGCATGGTAGATACTCAGGAGGTCAGCTTGAACAGAGGGATGTTAGATAGAGAGGAAGTTCAAGAGTGGGATGAGGAGGAGGAGGAGAGAAAGAGGAACTGTCCTCATTGAACACACATCACTGTGAAGAGCTGGAGTACCTGAGAGAGAGCCAGAGAATTAGCAGTTCATCAATACCAAAGAACATCCTGTGCATGCGTAGCATACCACATGAACGCACACACACACACACGAGTGCAGTTGTATCTCACCTTGTTCCTGCTTATTCTGCTTGGACCCTACGGTTGCTAAGTGAGGGGAAGAAAGGGAGAGAGCAGGACATAAAAATAAAGTTCATTATTCAAGTAATTTTCAAGTTTCTCAAAAACTACAGCATTACTTGCCTGAAACAAAAAAAAGAAACAGAAAAATGACTAGGGGAGGGTATTTACCATTACTCACAGCCAAATGCCATGAAAAATGACTACTGACTGCGCAACCCTAAAATATGTCCCCAATGCAAATTTTCTTAAAGGTTGAATGAAAAACAAGCGAAGAAAGTGAGTCAGGAGGAAGATAATGTCGAGCTAAGGAGAAAGGAGAGAGAGAAAGGAGAGAGAGAGACGAGGAATAAGAGAGATTAAGAATAAGAGAGAGAAAGATTAAGAATAAGAGAGAAACACCAAATTGAGACTGCACGCAGAATTCAGCAAAAATATCCTCTGTGTACAACGTAGAACACCAAATAATGCATGCAGAGCAGAATTAGGCCGATACCCACTAATTATCAAAATCCAGAAAAGAGCCGTTAAATTCTATAACCACCTAAAAGGAAGCGATTCCCAAACCTTCCATAACAAAGCCATCACCTACAGAGAGATTAACCTGGAGAAGAGTCCCCTAAGCAAGCTGGTCCTGGGGCTCTGTTCACAAACACAAACACACCCCACAGAGCCCCAGGACAACAGCACAATTAGACCCAACCAAATCATGAGAAAACAAAAATATAATTACTTAACACATTGGAAAGAATTAACAAAAATGCTATTTGGCCCTAAACAGAGAGTACACAGCGGCGGAATACCTGACCACTGTGACTGACCCAAACTTAAGGAAAGCTTTGACTATGTACAGGTACAGACTCAGTGAGCATAGCCTTGCTATTGAGAAAGGCCGCCGTAGGCAGACATGGCTCTCAAGAGAAGACAGGCTATGTGCTCACTGCCCACAAAATGAGGTGGAAACTGAGCTGCATTTCCTAACCTCCTGCCCAATGTATGACCATATTAGAGAGACATATTTCCCTCAGATTACACAGATCCACAAATAATTCGAAAACAAATCCAATTTTGAAAAACTCCCATATCTACTGGGTGAAATTCCACAGTGTGCCATCACAGCAGCAAGATTTGTGACCTGTTGCCACGAGAAAAGGGCAACCAGTGAAGAACAAACACCATTGTAAATACAACCCATATGTATGCTTATTTATTTTATCTTGTGTCCTTTAACCATTTGTACATTGTTAAAACACTGTATATATATATAATATGACATTTGTAATGTCTTTATTGTTTTGAAACTTCTGTATGTGTAATGTTTACTGTTAATTTTTATTGTTTTTCACTTTATATATTCACTTTATATATTATCTACCTCACTTGCTTTGGCAATGTTAACACATGTTTACCATGCCAATAAAGCCCTTGAATTGAATTGAATTGAATTGAAAGGGAAAAGAGAAAAAGAAAGAAGTCAACAAAATTCAGAATGACAGAGAGAAACAAGAGGAAATGAAAGGGTGGAGGTGGAAAAGACCTGGGAGAAAAACAGACGGAGAAAAGCAGGGAGGGAAGGAAAGACTGTAAGAAGGTCAGGCGGAGAGAGGGAGAGAAAGAGAGAGACGGAGGAGGGAGGGGTGTTTGTGTCTGGGTGTCACTCCCTCAGCAGGGGGGCTGACTAAAAGGAAATAATTGAGGACTGGAGGGAGAGGGAGGAGGAACGAGGGAGTTAGAGAGGGGTGGGATGGGTGCTGGAGGGTAAAGCAAGGTGGAGAGGGGCAAGAGGGCGAGAGAGAGGTGGGAGAGAATGCTACAATACCAGAAAGAGCAAAAAGAAGTAGAAAATTAAGGCTGATAGTGAAGGGAGATAACAAGGGGAAAGGTCTAGGAAGAAAATAGCAGAAAATGTGGAAAAGATCGTTGTAATGAAACTGTTATCCAGTTGACTGTTTTCCTACAATGAATTGTGTACATCAGCAGAACCCTGATGTCTAAGATATGTTTTTCACAAGATGGCTCACTGATCGAATGCTTAGCTTGGAGATCATTTTCTGTGTGTGTGTGTGTGTTATTAGGGCTTGACTAAGGTATCTATAGGTGTTATATTCTGTTATGTCTATAGTCAGGGTTGTACTACAAGTCAAAGAGGCTTCCATGTTGATGAGGGAGGGGCTTAACAAACCTCTCATATTCTGAAGAAATAACTATGGAAGAGTTAACGAAGCATTAAATTACATGCTGTGATCGGGCCTCTCACTGTGTGTGTGTGTGTGTGTGTGTACTAACGTTAAGCAGAAGAAAATGTGAAAAAGGCATTTTGTGTCCAAAGCATCAAAACTATGAAAGTTACAGAACACATCACTTCTGTTCCTTATTCTGTTTTGTAACATTAGTTAATAATTATAAAACAATAAACTAAAAGTTGCAGGGTTCTATTAATCCAATCTTTCATGTCCACATTGAGTGGATAAAAACAGCTCAAATAAAGCAACTAAAGAGGTTTTATCAGGTAATTCTCCAAATACAATTAACAGAACATACCAAACTATTCACATCAAAGGCAACAAACAAGTGCATACTCAAAGACTAAATGAATAAATTAAAGAGCATTAACTGATTTTGAAATGTACGCATTGACCTAATGCCTACATCAATAGCTGACTTTAAAATGACTCTGCGTGATTATAACGGTTTAATAATAAACAGAATACTTGACCAAACTATACTGCTGTTTCAAGAAGAACACTGAAAGTCTGCATAAACAATTAAATGTTGAATCGTCAACGCTAAAAAAAAATATATATATATATATATATATATATATATATATATATATATATATATATATATATATATATGCGTAAAATAATTGAAAAACGTAATATAATTTTTGGTTCACTGATAATGAATAGATCGTTCTACGAGATGCCTTTTCATCCCTTTGATATTTCAAGCAGAAATTCTGCACAAATATTGAATATTAAAAGCCGGATATTTTAACTGAAGTGTCCATTAATATAGTCCACATAGAAAATTCAATAAATCAGATCTTTACATAAAAGCTGCAAAATGTCACTTTTTGGGTGACCCGACCAAAGTCACATAGAAATGCGAGTTACAGATCTGTCATTCTCATTGAAAGCAAGTCTATGAAGCGGTAGATCTGTTCTAGGTTCTTATATTACTTCTTTGAATCTTTAACTTTCTGTTTTGCTGCTTCAAACAGCTGAAAATACAATATTTTTGGTTATGGAAAAGATATTGAATTAGAATTTTAGCAACCAGGAAATAGAGGAGCGATCACCTTTAACAAAGACTAAAGTACCAACATTCAGCATTTTAACGTGTCCCTCTGTGCGTCCTCTGAATTCTAGGAAGATTTTAACCCACTTAATCCCAACCTATCTCCATTTTCACCATCATTGTAAGGCCCTAGTTATTTTGTTGCTTTAACAAAGTCATTTCTTAAGAGTAATATTTAAGTGATTCATTTTAAGGTAAATAAATAAATAAACAAACCTGTCCCACATTTTAAGGTCAATCCTGTTACGTGAACTGAACTCGTTTTAATAATATTATAATAAGATGCTGGTGAAACTATTCTTTTTAAATAGAGATATTGAACATTAATAGTCAAGTCATAGTGTAAAAACAGGTGAGCTGGTTCTACTCCTTCGGCCATTTTCTGGTGTTTGTGGTGGAAAACTGAGCAGGTGGAGCACAACACATCAACCCTGTTACCCAGAGATATACAGGCAAGACATGTTTTCACAATTCCATTATTTTGTGAAGCTTACATTCTATTGCCCTTCCCTGTTGTACAGAACAAGCTTGCAATCCCCAGGATTTATGTCTGATTTAAGATGAAGTGGTCAACCCGGGTACTTTATTTGGAACTTAGGCACTTTTTATTTAGCCTCTTGAGATATTAAGTTGAACATATGTTCTTTATGACAGAATGTTAAAATGAGGAGAAATAAAAAGCTTTTTTAACTACTCAAAATGCATCTAAATGGTGGAAATACCAAAGTTATGATCTGTGTATTGCTGTTGTATATGATTAGGTGAATTTGTGTGAATGACTACATGCGTGACTGACTACATGTGTGAATGACTACATGCGTGCTGTAGATAACTGTTCTGTATTGGTCACGGCCAGCTCTAGCCCAAAATGGCTGCCATGGTCGCATGCGTCTCAGGAAAGCACTGCAGAGAGACCCACTGTGTGAGTGTGAGTGGATGTGAGCATGCATGTGTGTCTCCAGACAGAGAACTGCAGAGAGACACCATTCCGTGACTCCACCTCTCCTTCCCCGCGCCGCCATTTTATAAACACAGTGACTAGAGGTAGGGAGCCATCTTCCTGGGCGGAAAACATTCCACACCTGCTCGCCGAAAAAGAGAAATCTAATCACGGTAGGAAGTTGGTCAAAGTTAGTCCTTCAGTGTTGTGCTGGAAGTCGGAGAGAGAGGTAGACGAGCGGTGTGTGTGAGCGAGTGTGTGTGTGTTCGGAAGGGTGGGCAGGGGGCACAAAGGTATTCAGAATAGAAAAAGAAAAAAAAAAGTTGGAAAAAAGCGCAAAAGAAGTGAAAGACCGGAGAGGGGAACCTGAAATGACCGAGATGGACTGTTCACAGCAGGGGAGAGAGGGAGGGAGAAAAAGAGGAGAGTAGGAGAAAGAAAGGGAAAATCAATTAGAGTAGAAGGTCTATAATGGCTTCACACAGCGGGAAAGAGAGAGAAGGAAAGAGAATGAGAGAGGAGGGTGGGGAACAACAGCAGACTTCGTGTTTGGAGAAGTTGACTTCATTGAAAGGTAGAGGAAGATAGCGGAAGATTGAGGGGGAAAGGAGGAAAGAAAGGCGGAGCAGCAGGGGGAGCTGTTTCAACGTGACACCACTCTGGTGATGCGGATTTTGAAGGTTGCGTCTGATGCAACACTGTTCTAGCACAGCAGAATTGGGGAAGGGGGCTTTTTGCCGTGACACCGCTCTACTGGAGTGGGTAGGGGACACTTTTCACCGGGACACTTCAGTAGTGTCAAATTTACTGTAGAGTCAAAGTTAGACTTTCTGTTAATTTACAATGTCATTCAGCAGTCTGCAGAACCAAGATATCCAAAGAGAATTGAATTCAATAAATAGACACCAACAGGGAGAGAGGAACATAGATAAAGTGACTAATTAATCCCAGCACAGACCTTAGGAGCTTCCTGTGTCACGTGCAACTGTGTCCTACCTGCCGTGCTCTCTTTACGGCTGTTTAAGTTAATTTCAGTAAGAGAAAAAGTTGGCCTCTGACACACGCACACAGGAGAGTGCTGGTTAATTTGAGTGGATAAACACACACACAATGACACAGGAGAGAAGAGGATGCCACCACAGAGTGCTGGGTGACCTTGGTACAATGACAGTGTACCTGATGGACCCTCTGTCACTGCTCTGTCCTTCAGATCCCCGTGTGTGTGTTTGTGAGTGCTCGTCCCCAACTAAAGGGAATCGCCACCTGAAAAGTACATTCAAAGCACGGTTTGTTGTTTGAAAAAGACAGGATAGCGAGACCGTTGCAGAGAACGAGACCGTTGTAGAGAGCGAGACCGTTGTAGAGAGCGAGACCGTTGTAGAGAGCGAGACCGTTGTAGAGACTGTTGCAGAGAGCGAGACCGTTGCAGAGAGCGAGACCGTTGCAGAGAGCGAGACCGTTGCAGAGAGCGAGACCGTTGCAGAGAGCGAGACCGTTGCAGAGAGCGAGACCGTTGCAGAGAGCGAGACCGTTGCAGAGAGCGAGACCGTTGTAGAGACCGTTGCAGAGAGCGAGACCGTTGCAGAGAGCGAGACCGTTGCAGAGAGCGAGACCGTTGCAGAGAGCGAGACCGTTGTAGAGAGCGTTGTAGAGAGCGAGACCGTTGTAGAGACCGTTGCAGAGAGCGAGACCGTTGCAGAGACCGTTGCAGAGAGCGAGACCGTTGCAGAGAGCGAGACCGTTGCAGAGAGCAAGACCGTTGTAGAGAGCGAGACCGTTGCAGAGAGCGAGACCGTTGTAGAGACCGTTGCAGAGAGCGAGACCGTTGTAGAGACCGTTGCAGAGAGCGAGACCGTTGCAGAGAGCGAGACCGTTGCAGAGAGCGAGACCGTTGCAGAGAGCGAGACCGTTGCAGAGAGCGAGACCGTTGTAGAGAGCGAGACCGTTGTAGAGAGCGAGACCGTTGCAGAGAGCGAGACCGTTGCAGAGAGCGAGACCGTTGTAGAGAGCGAGACCGTTGCAGAGAGCGAGACCGTTGCAGAGAGCGAGACCGTTGCAGAGAGCGAGACCGTTGTAGAGACCGTTGCAGAGAACGAGACCGTTGTAGAGAGCGAGACCGTTGCAGAGAGCGAGACCGTTGTAGAGACCGTTGCAGAGAGCGAGACCGTTGCAGAGACCGTTGCAGAGAGCGAGACCGTTGCAGAGAGCGAGACCGTTGCAGAGACCGTTGCAGAGAGCGAGACCGTTGTAGAGAGCGAGACCGTTGCAGAGACCGTTGTAGAGAGCGAGACCGTTGTAGAGAGCGAGACCGTTGTAGAGACCGTTGCAGAGAGCGAGACCGTTGCAGAGAGCGAGACCGTTGCAGAGAACGAGACCGTTGTAGAGACCGTTGCAGAGAACGAGACCGTTGTAGAGACCGTTGCAGAGAGCGAGACCGTTGCAGAGAGCGAGACCGTTGCAGAGAACGAGACCGTTGTAGAGACCGTTGCAGAGAGCGAGACCGTTGCAGAGAGCGAGACCGTTGCAGAGAGCGAGACCGTTGTAGAGACCGTTGCAGAGAGCGAGACCGTTGCAGAGAGCGAGACCGTTGTAGAGACCGTTGCAGAGAGCGAGACCGTTGCAGAGAGCGAGACCGTTGTAGAGACCGTTGCAGAGAGCGAGACCGTTGCAGAGACCGTTTAAGAGAGCGAGACCGTTGTAGAGAGCGAGACCGTTGCAGAGACCGTTGTAGAGAGCGAGACCGTTGTAGAGAGCGAGACCGTTGTAGAGACCGTTGCAGAGAGCGAGACCGTTGCAGAGAGCGAGACCGTTGTAGAGACCGTTGCAGAGAACGAGACCGTTGTAGAGACCGTTGCAGAGAGCGAGACCGTTGCAGAGAGCGAGACCGTTGCAGAGAACGAGACCGTTGTAGAGACCGTTGCAGAGAGCGAGACCGTTGCAGAGAGCGAGACCGTTGCAGAGAGCGAGACCGTTGCAGAGAGCGAGACCGTTGTAGAGACCGTTGCAGAGAGCGAGACCGTTGCAGAGAGCGAGACCGTTGTAGAGACCGTTGCAGAGAGCGAGACCGTTGCAGAGAGCGAGACCGTTGTAGAGACCGTTGCAGAGAGCGAGACCGTTGCAGAGACCGTTTAAGAGAGCGAGACCGTTGTAGAGAGCGAGACCGTTGCAGAGAGCGAGACCGTTGCAGAGACCGTTGCAGAGAACGAGACCGTTGCAGAGAGCGAGACCGTTGTAGAGAGCGAGACCGTTGTAGAGACCGTTGTAGAGAGCGAGACCGTTGTAGAGAGCGTTGTAGAGAGCGAGACCGTTGTAGAGAGCGTTGTAGAGAGCGAGACCGTTTCAGAGAACGAGACCGTTGTAGAGACCGTTGTAGAGACCGTTGTAGAGACCGTTGTAGAGACCGTTGTAGAGAGCGAGACCGTTGTAGAGACCGTTGTAGAGAGCGAGACCGTTGTAGAGAGCGTTGTAGAGAGCGAGACCGTTGTAGAGAGCGAGACCGTTGTAGAGAGCGTTGTAGAGAGCGAGACCGTTTCAGAGAACGAGACCGTTGTAGAGACCGTTGCAGAGAGCGAGACCGTTGTAAAGAGCGAGACCGTTGCAGAGAGCGAGAGTGTTGCAGAGAGCGAGACCGTTGTAGAGAGCGAGACCGTTGTAGAGACCGTTGCAGAGAGCGAGACCGTTGTAGAGACCGTTGCAGAGAGCGAGACCGTTGTAGAGACCGTTGCAGAGAGCGAGACCGTTGTAGAGAGCGAGACCATTGCAGAGAGCGAGACCGTTGCAGAGAGCGAGACCGTTGCAGAGACCGTTGCAGAGAACGAGACCGTTGCAGAGAGCGAGACCGTTGTAGAGAGCGAGACCGTTGTAGAGACCGTTGTAGAGAGCGAGACCGTTGTAGAGAGCGAGACCGTTGTAGAGACCGTTGCAGAGAGCGAGACCGTTGTAGAGACCGTTGCAGAGAGCGAGACCGTTGTAGAGAGCGAGACCATTGCAGAGAGCGAGACCGTTGCAGAGAGCGAGACCGTTGCAGAGACCGTTGCAGAGAACGAGACCGTTGCAGAGAGCGAGACCGTTGTAGAGAGCGAGACCGTTGTAGAGACCGTTGTAGAGAGCGAGACCGTTGTAGAGAGCGTTGTAGAGAGCGAGACCGTTGTAGAGAGCGTTGTAGAGAGCGAGACCGTTTCAGAGAACGAGACCGTTGTAGAGACCGTTGTAGAGACCGTTGTAGAGACCGTTGTAGAGACCGAGACCGTTGTAGAGACCGTTGTAGAGAGCGAGACCGTTGTAGAGAGCGTTGTAGAGAGCGAGACCGTTGTAGAGAGCGAGACCGTTGTAGAGAGCGTTGTAGAGAGCGAGACCGTTTCAGAGAACGAGACCGTTGTAGAGAGCGTTGTAGAGAGCGAGACCGTTGTAGAGAGCGAGACCGTTGTAGAGAGCGTTGTAGAGAGCGAGACCGTTGTAGAGAGCGAGACCGTTGTAGAGAGCGTTGTAGAGAGCGAGACCGTTTCAGAGAACGAGACCGTTGTAGAGAGCGTTGTAGAGAGCGTTGTAGAGAGCGAGAGCGTTGCAGAGAGCGAGACCGTTGCAGAGAGCGAGACCGTTGTAGAGAGCGTTGTAGAGAGCGTTGTAGAGAGCGAGACCGTTGTAGAGAGCGAGACCGTTGTAGAGAGCGTTGTAGAGAGCGAGACCGTTTCAGAGAACGAGACCGTTGTAGAGAGCGTTGTAGAGAGCGAGACCGTTGTAGAGAGCGAGACCGTTGTAGAGAGCGTTGTAGAGAGCGAGACCGTTTCAGAGAACGAGACCGTTGTAGAGAGCGAGAGCGTTGCAGAGAGCGAGACCGTTGTAGAGAGCGTTGTAGAGAGCGTTGTAGAGAGCGAGACCGTTGCAGAGAGCGAGACCGTTGTAGAGAGCGTTGTAGAGAGCGAGACCGTTTCAGAGAACGAGACCGTTGTAGAGAGCGAGAGCGTTGCAGAGAGCGAGACCGTTGTAGAGAGCGTTGTAGAGAGCGTTGTAGAGAGCGAGACCGTTGTAGAGAGCGAGACCGTTGTAGAGACCGTTGTAGAGAGCGAGACCGTTGCAGAGAGCGTTGCAGAGAGCGAGACCGTTGCAGAGAGCGTTGTAGAGAGCGAGACCGTTGTAGAGAGCGTTGTAGAGAGCGAGACCGTTGTAGAGAGCGTTGTAGAGAGCGAGACCGTTGTAGAGAGCGAGACCGTTGTAGAGAGCGTTGTAGAGAGCGTTGTAGAGAGCGAGACCGTTGCAGAGAGCGTTGTAGAGAGCGAGACCGTTTCAGAGAACGAGACCGTTGTAGAGAGCGTTGTAGAGAGCGAGACCGTTGTAGAGAGCGAGACCGTTGTAGAGAGCGTTGTAGAGAGCGAGACCGTTGCAGAGAGCGTTGTAGAGAGCGTTGTAGAGAGCGTTGTAGAGAGCGAGACCGTTGCAGAGAGCGTTGTAGAGAGCGTTGTAGAGAGCGTTGTAGAGAGCGAGACCGTTGCAGAGAGCGTTGTAGAGAGCGTTGTAGAGAGCGAGAGCGTTGCAGAGAGCGAGACCGTTGCAGAGAGCGAGACCGTTGCAGAGAGCGTTGTAGAGAGCGTTGTAGAGAGCGAGAGCGTTGCAGAGAGCGAGACCGTTGCAGAGAGCGAGACCGTTGCAGAGAGCGTTGTAGAGAGCGTTGTAGAGAGCGAGAGCGTTGTAGAGAGCGAGAGCGTTGTAGAGAGCGAGAGCGTTGTAGAGAGCGAGACCGTTGCAGAGAGCGTTGTAGAGAGCGTTGTAGAGAGCGAGAGCGTTGCAGAGAGCGAGACCGTTGCAGAGAGCGAGACCGTTGCAGAGAGCGAGACCGTTGCAGAGAGCGAGACCGTTGCAGAGAGCGAGACCGTTGCAGAGAGCGAGACCGTTGCAGAGAGCGAGACCGCCGTAGAGAGAGAGACCTCCGTAGAGACAGAGACCTCCGTAGAGACAGAGACAGCCGTAGAGAAAGAGACTGTCTTTATGACTGTCATAGAGAGTCGTAGAGACAGTCGTAGAGACAGACCGCCGTAGAGAAAGAGACCGCCGTAGAGAAAGAGACCGCCGTAGAGAAAGAGACCGCCGTAGAGAAAGAGACAGTCATAAAGACAGTCGTAGAGACAGTCGTAGAGAAAGAGGTAGAGATAGAGACAGTCGTAGAGATAGCTGTAGAGACAGTCGTAGAGAAAGTCGTAGAGACCGTCGTAGAGACCGTCGTAGAGAAAGAGACAGAGACAGTCGTAGAGACAGTCATAGAGACAGTCATAGAGACAGTCAGAGATAGAGGTAGAGATAGAGACAGTCGTAGAGAAAGAGACAGTCGTAGAGACAGTCGTAGAGGTAGAGAAAGAGACAGTCGTAGAGATAGAGGTAGAGATAGAGACAGCTGTAGAGACAGTCGTAGAGACAGCTGTAGAGACAATCATAGAGATAGAGGTAGAAAGAGACAGTCGTAGAGACAATCGTAGAGATAGAGGTAGAGATAGAGACAGTCGTAGAGACAGAGGTAGAGATAGAGACAGCTGTAGAGAGTCGTAGAGACAGCTGTAGAGGCAATCGTAGAGATAGAAGTAGAAAGAGACTGTCGTAGAGACAATCGTAGAGATAGAGGCAGAGACAGTCGTAGAGACAGCTGTAGAGACATTCATAGAGATAGAGGTAGAGACAGATGTAGAGAGTCGTAGAGATAAAGAGTCGTAGAGAGAGACAGTCAGAGATAGAGGTAGAGATAGAGACAGTGGTAGAGACAGCAGTAGAGACAGTCGTAGAGATAGAGACAGTCAGAGACAGTCGTAGAGACAGTCGTAGAGACAGCTGTAGAGACAGTCGTAGAGACAGCTGTAGAGACAATCGTAAAGATAGAGGTAGAAAGAGACAGTCGTAGAGACAGCTGTAGAGACATTCATAGAGATAGAGGTAGAGACAGATGTAGAGAGTCGTAGAGATAAAGATAGTCGTAGAGAGAGACAGTCAGAGATAGAGGTAGAGATAGAGACAGTGGTAGAGACAGCTGTAGAGACAGTCGTAGAGATAGAGACAGTCAGAGACAGTCGTAGAGACAGTCGTAGAGAAAGTCGTAGAGACAGCTGTAGAGACAATCATAGAGATAGAGGTAGAGATAGAGACAGTCGTAGAGACAGATGTAGAGACAGTCGTAGAGATACAGATAGCCGTAGAGACAGTCGTAGAGAGAGACAGTCATAGAGATCGAGGTAGAGATAGTTGTAGAGAAAGAGACAGTTGTAGAGACAGTCGTAGAGATAGCCATAGAGACAGTCGTAGAGACAGATGTAGAGACAATCGTAGAGGTAGAGACAGTCGTAGAGACAGTTGTAGAGACAGAGGTAGAGATAGAGACAGTCTTAGAGACAATCATAGAGATAGAGGTAGAGATAGAGACAGTCGTAGAGACAGCTTTAGAGACAGCCGTAGAGATAGAGATAGCCGTAGAGGCAGTCGTAGAGATAGAGACAGTCGTAGAGACAGTCGTAAAGAAAGAAACAGAGACCGTCGTAGAGAAAGAGACAGTCGTAGAGAAAGAGACCGATACAGTCGTAGAGACAGTCGTAGAGAAAGAAACAGAGACCGTCGTAGAGAAAGAGACAGTCGTAGAGAAAGAGACCGATACAGTCGTAGAGACAGTCGTAGAGAAAGAAACAGAGACAGTCGTAGAGACAGTCGTAGAGAAAGAGACAGTCGTAGAGAAAGAAACAGAGACAGTCGTAGAGACAGTCGTAGAGAAAGAGACAGTCGTAGAGACCGTCGTAGAGACCGTCGTAGAGATAGAGGTAGAGATAGAGACAGTTGTAGAGACAGCTGTAGAGACAGCTGTAGAGACAGTCATAGAGATAGAGGTAGAGATAGAGACAGTTGTAGAGACAGCTGTAGAGACAGCTGTAGAGACAATCATAGAGATAGAGGTAGAAAGAGACAGTCGTAGAGACAGTCGTAGAGACAGCTGTAGAGAGAGAGTTGAAAGAATCCAGAGGGAGACTGTGGCTAAAGGACGGGAACGGCCATCGCTGGGTCCTCACACACACTGTATGTGCCACACTGCCATGCTGGCTGTCAGATAAAAGGGAATCTCTACAGGAAGGAACCAGAGAGAGAGTGAGGCGTTGCTGCAGGGAGCATAACAACAGCTGCACTAAACAACCACTAATGGACATGCAGACAGAGGCAGAGAGAGAGAGAGAGAGAGGCAGAGAGAGAGAGAGAGAGGCAGAGAGAGAGAGCGAGAGAGAGAGGCAGAGAGAGAGAGACACAGAGAGAGAGACACAGAGAGAGAGAGAGAGACACAGAGAGAGAGAGAGAGAGACACAGAGAGAGAGAGAGAGAGAGAGAGAGAGAGAGGGAGAGAGAGAGGGAGAGAGGCACAGAGAGGGAGAGAGGCACAGAGAGGGAGAGAGGCACAGAGAGGGAGAGAGGCACAGAGAGGGACAGAGAGAGAGAGAGACAGAGAGAGAGAGAGACAGAGAGAGAGAGAGACAGAGAGAGAGAGACAGAGAGAGAGAGACAGAGAGAGAGAGACAGAGAGAGAGAGACAGAGAGAGAGAGACAGAGAGAGAGAGACAGAGAGAGAGAGACAGAGAGAGAGAGACAGAGAGAGAGAGACAGAGAGAGAGAGACAGAGAGAGAGAGACAGAGAGAGAGAGACAGAGAGAGAGAGACAGACAGAGAGAGAGACAGAGAGAGAGACAGAGAGAGAGAGACAGAGAGAGAGAGAGAGAGAGAGAGAGAGACAGAGAGAGAGACAGAGAGAGAGAGAGAGAGAGAGAGACAGAGAGAGACAGAGAGAGAGAGAGAGAGAGAGACAGAGAGAGAGACAGAGAGAGAGACAGAGAGAGAGACAGAGAGAGAGACAGAGAGAGAGAGAGAGAGAGAGACAGAGAGAGAGACAGAGAGACAGAGAGAGAGACAGAGAGAGAGACAGAGAGAGAGAGAGAGAGAGAGACAGAGAGAGAGAGAGAGAGAGACAGAGAGAGACAGAGAGAGAGAGAGAGAGAGAGACAGAGAGAGAGACAGAGAGAGAGACAGAGAGAGAGACAGAGAGAGAGAGAGAGAGAGAGACAGAGAGAGAGACAGAGAGACAGAGAGAGAGACAGAGAGAGAGACAGAGAGAGAGAGAGACAGAGAGACACAGACAGAGACACAGACAGAGACACAGACAGAGACACAGACAGAGACACAGTTGAAATAAAGCATCCTGAGCACCCAGAGACAGGCTGTGGCTAAAGGACAGGAGCGGCCATCGCTGGGCCCTCACACACACTGTATGTGCCACACTACCTGTTAGATAAAAGGGAACCTCTACAGGAAGGAACTAGAGAGAGAGTGAGGCGTTGCTGCAGGGAGCACAACAGCTGCACCACTAATGGACAGAGAGACAGAGAGAGAAACTTTTTCATCTCTCCTCTCATCCATCTCAGTCTCATCCTGCTCTCTCCTCGTGTATCCTCATCCCAACACATTTACAGAACAGCCCCTGCATGACAGAGATAGAGAGGGAGAACAAAATAAAAGAGGGAGACTTGGTAAATAAATGGCCAGAGAGGAGATGGAGAGATACAGAGGAGAGATAGAAAAGACAAAGAAATTGTTGGAGGGAGAAGAGTCAGATAGGTAGAGGGTGAAGGAGGGAGAGAGGGTGGGAAACATGGGGATGGAAGGAGAGAGAGAGAGGGTGGGAAACATGGGGATGGAAGGAGAGAGAGAGAGGGTGGGAAACATGGGGATGGATGGAGAGAGAGAGAGGGTGGGAAACATGGGGATGGATGGAGAGAGAGAGAGGGTGGGAAACATGGGGATGGAAGGAGAGAGAGAGGGTGGGAAACACAGGGATGGATGGAGAGAGAGAGAGGGTGGGAAACATGGGGATGGAAGGAGAGAGAGAAGGTGGGAAACACGGGGATGGAAGGAGAGAGAGAGGGTGGGAAACACGGGGATGGAAGGAGAGAGAGAGAGGGTGGGAAACATGGGGATGGAAGGAGAGAGAGAGGGTGGGAAACATGGGGATGGAAGGAGAGAGAGAGGGTGGGAAACATGGGGATGGAAGGAGAGAGAGAGGGTAGGAAACATGGGGATGGAAGGAGGGAGAGAGGGTGGGAAACATGGGGATGGAAGGAGAGAGAGGGAAACATGGGGATGGAAGGAGGGAGAGAGGGTGGGAAACATGGGGATGGAAGGAGGGAGAGAGGGTGGGAAACATGGGGATGGAAGGAGAGAGAGAGAGGGTGGAAAACATGGGGATGGAAGGAGAGAGAGAGAGGGTGGGAAACATGGGGATGGAAGGAGAGAGAGAGAGGGTGGGAAACATGGGGATGGATGGAGAGAGAGAGAGGGTGGGAAACATGGGGATGGAAGGAGAGAGAGAGGGTAGGAAACATGGGGATGGAAGGAGGGAGAGAGGGTGGGAAACATGGGGATGGAAGGAGAGAGAGGGAAACATGGGGATGGAAGGAGGGAGAGAGGGTGGGAAACATGGGGATGGAAGGAGGGAGAGAGGGTGGGAAACATGGGGATGGAAGGAGAGAGAGAGGGTGGGAAACTTGGGGATGGAAGGAGAGAGAGAGAAAGACATGGTAGTGGATGAAGCCTAGATTAGTTTTGCTCCAGTCGACAGATCATAAACGGAGGGAGGGGGAACGAGGAGAAGAGACAGGGAGAGGGGGAGATTAGTGCCACTTCAGGAACGACAGAAGACTAAAAAGAGGGAGGAAAAAGACAGAAGAGGGCTCTTGAAATGTAGTCCAGATTAGCTTCACTAGGAGAACAGGATGAGAGAACAGAGAGGAAGAGAGAGAATGAATGAGAGAAAGAAAGAGAGGAACAGAGACTGAAAATAATGTCCATTTGGGTAAATATCCTGTACAGTATAAGAAAAACGTAGCATATTTTCAGTCAGTGTGAAAAACAGCAGCAATGGAAGGAAACAGTCAGAAGGTCAACACTACTGCTGCTGTTCCCCACAGAAACACTATCAGTGTGTTGTTAATGAACAACCACGGGATCATTACAACTTCACACATCAAACGTTGATTCTAGTTATTTGGACAGATGAAATGATCCCCTCTCTCTCTTTGGAATAGAGTAAGTGTTTAAGAAGAGAGAATATATAGAGCATTATACATCTCCTGGTTATGGGCTGATGATAAACACTATGAAGAGAAGACACACCCAGGCACGCCCCACACACACACCTAACTAATGATATCCCTGCCTGTAGCGTGGAGACGAGGCTGGGACATTTATTTAGCCCTCCCTGCCCAGTCCACTGGGATGTGATGGGAATTGGGACAGACGTCTCTTACACACACACACACCTTCAACTGTAGAGTGTAGAGGCATTCCCACAGTGACTGGGCAACATTCCCGACCGGAATAGGAACAGGCAGCTCAGTGGACCGGAAGACTAACATTACTGTAGGAAGGGCCTGGGTTAGAACAACTCTGGGAATTCACACCAGAGACACGGAGGCAGAGTAAAGAAAAGAGATAGAGAATGAGAAAGTGTGTGTGAGAGAGAGGAAAGAGAGGGAGCAAGAGAGCTTGCTGTTGAACTGGTAACAAATGTATACTAAAAGGTCTGTTCTTTTGGCGCGCACACACACACACACACACACACACACGATGATGCTAGAGAAGCCGTCACCAACCTTTGAGTCAAGATCACCCTGCATGCCGAGATCTACCACTCTGTTTATTGACATGACTTAAAATATAAGCCTTTGAAACATTAACCAATTAAAAACAGCCCTGTAGCAATGAGGTTTGTGCAGTAAGCTACAGGCCCAATACATTATCACCACATACTGGCTTTGCTTGAATTGCCCTGCCAATGCATTGTAGTTTGGGACATTAAAAAAAAGAGAGAGCAGCAGACTGAGGGTCAGTCTCAGCGGAGGGAGAGAGCAGCAGACTGAGGGTCAGTCTCAGCGGAGGGAGAGAGCAGCAGACTGAGGGTCAGTCTCAGCAGAGGGAGAGAGCAGCAGACTGAGGGTCAGTCTCAGCGGAGGGAGAGAGCAGCAGACTGAGGGTCAGTCTCAGCAGAGGGAGAGAGCAGCAGACTGAGGGTCAGTCTCAGCAGAGGGAGAGAGCAGCAGACTGAGGGTCAGTCTCAGCGGAGGGAGAGAGCAGCAGACTGAGGGTCAGTCTCAGCAGAGGGAGAGAGCAGCAGACTGAGGGTCAGTCTCAGCAGAGGGAGAGAGCAGCAGACTGAGGGTCAGTCTCAGCGGAGGGAGAGAGCAGCAGACTGAGGGTCAGTCTCAGCAGAGGGAGAGAGCAGCAGACTGAGGGTCAGTCTCAGCGGAGGGAGAGAGCAGCAGACTGAGGGTCAGTCTCAGCGGAGGGAGAGAGCAGCAGACTGAGGGTCAGTCTCAGCAGAGGGAGAGAGCAGCAGACTGAGGGTCAGTCTCAGCGGAGGGAGAGAGCAGCAGACTGAGGGTCAGTCTCAGCGGAGGGAGAGAGCAGCAGACTGAGGGTCAGTCTCAGCGGAGGGAGAGAGCAGCAGACTGAGGGTCAGTCTTAGCGGAGGGAGAGAGCAGCAGACTGAGGGTCAGTCTCAGCAAAGGGAGAGAGCAGCAGACTGAGGGTCAGTCTCAGCAAAGGGAGAGAGCAGCAGACTGAGGGTCAGTCTCAGCGGAGGGAGAGAGCAGCAGACTGAGGGTCAGTCTCAGCGGAGGGAGAGAGCAGCAGACTGAGGGTCAGTCTCAGCAGAGGGAGAGAGCAGCAGACTGAGGGTCAGTCTCAGCGGAGGGAGAGAGCAGCAGACTGAGGGTCAGTCTCAGCGGAGGGAGAGAGCAGCAGACTGAGGGTCAGTCTCAGCGGAGGGAGAGAGCAGCAGACTGAGGGTCAGTCTCAGCGGAGGGAGAGAGCAGCAGACTGAGGGTCAGTCTCAGCGGAGGGAGAGAGCAGCAGACTGAGGGTCAGTCTCAGCAGAGGGAGAGAGCAGCAGACTGAGGGTCAGTCTCAGCAAAGGGAGAGAGCAGCAGACTGAGGGTCAGTCTCAGCAAAGGGAGAGAGCAGCAGACTGAGGGTCAGTCTCAGCGGAGGGAGAGAGCAGCAGACTGAGGGTCAGTCTCAGCAGAGGGAGAGAGCAGCAGACTGAGGGTCAGTCTCAGCAGAGGGAGAGAGCAGCAGACTGAGGGTCAGTCTCAGCGGAGGGAGAGAGCAGCAGACTGAGGGTCAGTCTCAGCGGAGGGAGAGAGCAGCAGACTGAGGGTCAGTCTCAGCGGAGGGAGAGAGCAGCAGACTGAGGGTCAGTCTCAGCAGAGGGAGAGAGCAGCAGACTGAGGGTCAGTCTCAGCGGAGGGAGAGAGCAGCAGACTGAGGGTCAGTCTCAGCGGAGGGGGAGAGCAGCAGACTGAGGGTCAGTCTCAGCGGAGGGAGAGAGCAGCAGACTGAGGGTCAGTCTCAGCAGAGGGAGAGAGCAGCAGACTGAGGGTCAGTCTCAGCGGAGGGAGAGAGCAGCAGACTGAGGGTCAGTCTCTCAACATCCCTCCGCTCTCCTTTTCCTCCACTGAAACTGACCAAAAAGGGACACCTTCTTCCAGCTGTTGGCGAAACTCAAGTCGCAGAGGGAGAGAGCATTATTTCCACCTCATGCACAAATTCATGTTGTTACTCCTATGACCAGAGAAAGTGAAATATTCCTTGATATTAAAAAAGACCCAAGCCACTAATAATAACAAGCCTGTAGATACACTTTCCTACTCATTCATCACTGCTGCACTGCTTGTTGCAGAGCTGAGTGGAAATAGGAATAATGTACTTTTATAAGCCAGTGTTGAATACAAAGTGTTGAATACAAAGTGTTGAATACAAAGTGTTGACAGGGCTGAGTAAGAACTTAAACATGGAGTCACGCATAAAAACAGCAGCTCTTTGCTGTTTTCGTTGACAGTCTCTCTCTAGTCATGGTTTTAAATGTTCTGATATCTGCTGTATTCGTTGACAGTCTCTCTCTAGTCATGGTTTTAAATGTTCTGATATCTGCTGTATTCGTTGACAGTTTCTCTCTAGTCATGGTTTTAAATGTTCTGATATCTGCTGTATTCGTTGACAGTCTCTCTCTAGTCATGGTTTTGAATGTTCTGATATCTGCTGTATTCGTTGACAGTCTCTCTCTAGTCATGGTTTTAAATGTTCTGATATCTGCTGTATTCGTTGACAGTCTCTCTCTAGTCATGGTTTTAAATGTTCTGATATCTGCTGTATCCGTTGACAGTTTCTCTCTAGTCATGGTTTTAAATGTTCTGATATCTGCTGTATTCGTTGACAGTCTCTCTCTAGTCATGGTTTTAAATGTTCTGATATCTGCTGTATTCGTTGACAGTCTCTCTCTAGTCATGGTTTTAAATGTTCTGTTATCTGCTGTATTCGTTGACAGTCTCTCTCTAGTCATGGTTTTAAATGTTCTGATATCTGCTGTATTCGTTGACAGTCTCTCTCTAGTCATGGTTTTAAATGTTCTGATATCTGCTGAATTCGTTGACAGTCTCTCTCTAGTCATGGTTTTAAATGTTCTGATATCTGCTGTATTCGTTGACAGTCTCTCTCTAGTCATGGTTTTAAATGTTCTGATATCTGCTGTATTCGTTGACAGTCTCTCTCTAGTCATGGTTTTAAATGTTCTGATATCTGCTGTATTCGTTGACAGTCTCTCTCTAGTCATGGTTTTAAATGTTCTGATATCTGCTGTATTCGTTGACAGTCTCTCTCTAGTCATGGTTTTAAATGTTCTGATATCTGCTGTATTCGTTGACAGTTTCTCTCTAGTCATGGTTTTAAATGTTCTGATATCTGCTGTATTCGTTGACAGTCTCTCTCTAGTCATGGTTTTAAATGTTCTGATATCTGCAGTATCCGTTGACAGTTTCTCTCTAGTCATAGTTTTAAATGTTCTGATATCTGCTGTATTCGTTGACAGTCTCTGTCTAGTCATGGTTTTAAATGTTCTGATATCTGCTGTATTCGTTGACAGTCTCTCTCTAGTCATGGTTTTAAATGTTCTGATATCTGCTGTATTCGTTGACAGTCTCTCTCTAGTCATGGTTTTAAATGTTCTGATATCTGCTGTATTCGTTGACAGTCTCTCTCTAGTCATGGTTTTAAATGTTCTGATATCTGCTGTATTCGTTGACAGTCTCTCTCTCGTCATGGTTTTAAATGTTCTGATATCTGCTGTATTCGTTGACAGTCTCTCTCTAGTCATGGTTTTAAATGTTCTGATATCTGCTGTATTCGTTGACAGTCTCTCTCTAGTCATGGTTTTAAATGTTCTGATATCTGCTGTATTCGTTGACAGTTTCTCTCTAGTCATGGTTTTAAATGTTCTGATATCTGCTGTATTCGTTGACAGTCTCTCTCTAGTCATGGTTTTAAATGTTCTGATATCTGCTGTATCCGTTGACAGTTTCTCTCTAGTCATGGTTTTAAATGTTCTGATATCTGCTGTATTCGTTGACAGTCTCTCTCTAGTCATGGTTTTAAATGTTCTGATATCTGCTGTATTCGTTGACAGTCTCTCTCTAGTCATGGTTTTAAATGTTCTGATATCTGCTGTATCCGTTGACAGTTTCTCTCTAGTCATGGTTTTAAATGTTCTGATATCTGCTGTATTCGTTGACAGTTTCTCTCTAGTCATGGTTTTAAATGTTCTGATATCTGCTGTATTCGTTGACAGTCTCTCTCTAGTCATGGTTTTAAATGTTCTGATATCTGCTGTATTCGTTGACAGTCTCTCTCTAGTCATGGTTTTAAATGTTCTGATATCTGCTGTATTCGTTGACAGTTTCTCTCTAGTCATGGTTTTAAATGTTCTGATATCTGCTGTATTCGTTGACAGTTTCTCTCTAGTCATGGTTTTAAATGTTCTGATATCTGCTGTATTCGTTGACAGTCTCTCTCTAGTCATGGTTTTAAATGTTCTGATATCTGCTGTATTCGTTGACAGTCTCTCTCTAGTCATGGTTTTAAATGTTCTGATATCTGCTGTATTCGTTGACAGTCTCTCTCTAGTCATGGTTTTAAATGTTCTGATATCTGCTGTATTCGTTGACAGTTTCTCTCTAGTCATGGTTTTAAATGTTCTGATATCTGCTGTATTCGTTGACAGTCTCTCTCTAATCATGGTTTTAAATGTTCTGATATCTGCTGTATTCGTTGAAAGTCTCTCTCTAGTCATGGTTTTAAATGTTCTGATATCTGCTGTATTCGTGGACAGTCTCTCTCTAGTCATGGTTTTAAATGTTCTGATATCTGCTGTATTCGTTGACAGTTTCTCTCTAGTCATGGTTTTAAATGTTCTGATATCTGCTGTATTCGTTGACAGTCTCTCTCTAGTCATGGTTTTAAATGTTCTGATATCTGCTGTATTCGTTGACAGTTTCTCTCTAGTCATGGTTTTAAATGTTCTGATATCTGCTGTATTCGTTGACAGTCTCTCTCTAGTCATGGTTTTAAATGTTCTGATATCTGCTGTATTCGTTGACAGTCTCTCTCTAGTCATGGTTTTAAATGTTCTGATATCTGCTGTATTCGTTGACAGTCTCTCTCTAGTCATGGTTTTAAATGTTCTGATATCTGCTGTATTCGTTGACAGTTTCTCTCTAGTCATGGTTTTAAATGTTCTGATATCTGCTGTATTCGTTGACAGTCTCTCTCTAGTCATGGTTTTAAATGTTCTGATATCTGCTGTATTCGTTGACAGTCTCTCTCTAGTCATGGTTTTAAATGTTCTGATATCTGCTGTATTCGTTGACAGTCTCTCTCTAGTCATGGTTTTAAATGTTCTGATATCTGCTGTATTCGTTGACAGTCTCTCTCTAGTCATGGTTTTAAATGTTCTGATATCTGCTGTATTCGTTGACAGTCTCTCTCTAGTCATGGTTTTAAATGTTCTGATATCTGCTGTATTCGTTGACAGTCTCTCTCTAGTCATGGTTTTAAATGTTCTGATATCTGCTGTATTCGTTGACAGTCTCTCTCTAGTCATGGTTTTAAATGTTCTGATATCTGCTGTATTCGTTGACAGTCTCTCTCTAGTCATGGTTTTAAATGTTCTGATATCTGCTGTATTCGTTGACAGTCTCTCTCTAGTCATGGTTTTAAATGTTCTGATATCTGCTGTATTCGTTGACAGTCTCTCTCTAGTCATGGTTTTAAATGTTCTGATATCTGCTGTATTCGTTGACAGTTTCTCTCTAGTCATGGTTTTAAATGTTCTGATATCTGCTGTATTCGTTGACAGTCTCTCTCTAGTCATGGTTTTAAATGTTCTGATATCTGCTGTATTCGTTGACAGTCTCTCTCTAGTCATGGTTTTAAATGTTCTGATATCTGCTGTATTCGTTGACAGTCTCTCTCTAGTCATGGTTTTAAATGTTCTGATATCTGCTGTATTCGTTGACAGTCTCTCTCTAGTCATGGTTTTAAATGTTCTGATATCTGCTGTATTCGTTGACAGTTTCTCTCTAGTCATGGTTTTAAATGTTCTGATATCTGCTGTATTCGTTGACAGTCTCTCTCTAGTCATGGTTTTAAATGTTCTGATATCTGCTGTATTCGTTGACAGTCTCTCTCTAGTCATGGTTTTAAATGTTCTGATATCTGCTGTATTCGTGGACAGTCTCTCTCTAGTCATGGTTTTAAATGTTCTGATATCTGCTGTATTCGTTGACAGTTTCTCTCTAGTCATGGTTTTAAATGTTCTGATATCTGCTGTATTCGTTGACAGTCTCTCTCTAGTCATGGTTTTAAATGTTCTGATATCTGCTGTATTCGTTGACAGTCTCTCTCTAGTCATGGTTTTAAATGTTCTGATATCTGCTGTATTCGTTGACAGTCTCTCTCTAGTCATTGTTTTAAATGTTCTGATATCTGCTGTATTCGTTGACAGTTTCTCTCTAGTCATGGTTTTAAATGTTCTGATATCTGCTGTATTCGTTGACAGTTTCTCTCTAGTCATGGTTTTAAATGTTCTGATATCTGCTGTATTCGTTGACAGTCTCTCTAGTCATGGTTTTAAATGTTCTGATATCTGCTGTATTCGTTGACAGTCTCTCTCTAGTCATGGTTTTAAATGTTCTGATATCTGCTGTATTCGTTGACAGTTTCTCTCTAGTCATGGTTTTAAATGTTCTGATATCTGCTGTATTCGTTGACAGTCTCTCTCTAGTCATGGTTTTAAATGTTCTGATATCTGCTGTATTCGTTGACAGTCTCTCTCTAGTCGAGGTTTTAAATGTTCTGATATCTGCTGTATTCGTTGACAGTCTCTCTCTAGTCATGGTTTTAAATGTTCTGATATCTGCTGTATTCGTTGACAGTTTCTCTCTAGCCATGGTTTTAAATGTTCTGATATCTGCTGTATTCGTTGACAGTCTCTCTCTAGTCATGGTTTTAAATGTTCTGATATCTGCTGTATTCGTTGACAGTTTCTCTCTAGTCATGGTTTTAAATGTTCTGATATCTGCTGTATTCGTTGACAGTCTCTCTCTAGTCATGGTTTTAAATGTTCTGATATCTGCTGTATTCGTTGACAGTCTCTCTCTAGTCATGGTTTTAAATGTTCTGATATCTGCTGTATTCGTTGACAGTCTCTCTCTAGTCATGGTTTTAAATGTTCTGATATCTGCTGTATTCGTTGACAGTCTCTCTCTAGTCATGGTTTTAAATGTTCTGATATCTGCTGTATTCGTTGACAGTCTCTCTCTAGTCATGGTTTTAAATGTTCTGATATCTGCTGTATTCGTTGACAGTCTCTCTCTAGTCATGGTTTTAAATGTTCTGATATCTGCTGTATTCGTTGACAGTCTCTCTCTAGTCATGGTTTTAAATGTTCTGATATCTGCTGTATTCGTTGACAGTTTCTCTCTAGTCATGGTTTTAAATGTTCTGATATCTGCTGTATTCGTTGACAGTTTCTCTCTAGTCATGGTTTTAAATGTTCTGATATCTGCTGTATTCGTTGACAGTCTCTCTCTAGTCATGGTTTTAAATGTTCTGATATCTGCTGTATTCGTTGACAGTCTCTCTCTAGTCATGGTTTTAAATGTTCTGATATCTGCTGTATTCGTTGACAGTCTCTCTCTAGTCATGGTTTTAAATGTTCTGATATCTGCTGTATTCGTTGACAGTTTCTCTCTAGTCATGGTTTTAAATGTTCTGATATCTGCTGTATTCGTTGACAGTCTCTCTCTAGTCATGGTTTTAAATGTTCTGATATCTGCTGTATTCGTTGACAGTCTCTCTCTAGTCATGGTTTTAAATGTTCTGATATCTGCTGTATTCGTTGACAGTCTCTCTCTAGTCATGGTTTTAAATGTTCTGATATCTGCTGTATTCGTTGACAGTTTCTCTCTAGTCATGGTTTTAAATGTTCTGATATCTGCTGTATTCGTTGACAGTCTCTCTCTAGTCATGGTTTTAAATGTTCTGATATCTGCTGTATTCGTTGACAGTCTCTCTCTAGTCATGGTTTTAAATGTTCTGATATCTGCTGTATTCGTTGACAGTTTCTCTCTAGTCATGGTTTTAAATGTTCTGATATCTGCTGTATTTGTTGACAGTTTCTCTCTAGTCATGGTTTTAAATGTTCTGATATCTGCTGTATTCGTTGACAGTCTCTCTCTAGTCATGGTTTTAAATGTTCTGATATCTGCTGTATTCGTTGACAGTCTCCCTCTAGTCATGGTTTTAAATGTTCTGATATCTGCTGTATTCGTTGACAGTTTCTCTCTAGTCATGGTTTTAAATGTTCTGATATCTGCTGTATTCGTTGACAGTTTCTCTCTAGTCATGGTTTTAAATGTTCTGATATCTGCTGTATTCGTTGACAGTCTCTCTCTAGTCATGGTTTTAAATGTTCTGATATCTGCTGTATTCGTTGACAGTCTCTCTCTAGTCATGGTTTTAAATGTTCTGATATCTGCTGTATTCGTTGACAGTCTCTCTCTAGTCATGGTTTTAAATGTTCTGATATCTGCTGTATTCGTTGACAGTTTCTCTCTAGTCATGGTTTTAAATGTTCTGATATCTGCTGTATTCGTTGACAGTTTCTCTCTAGTCATGGTTTTAAATGTTCTGATATCTGCTGTATTCGTTGACAGTTTCTCTCTAGTCATGGTTTTAAATGTTCTGATATCTGCTGTATTTGTTGACAGTCTCTCTCTAGTCATTGTTTTAAATGTTCTGATATCTGCTGTATTCGTTGACAGTTTCTCTCTAGTCATGGTTTTAAATGTTCTGATATCTGCTGTATTTGTTGACAGTCTCTCTCTAGTCATTGTTTTAAATGTTCTGATATCTGCTGTATTCGTTGACAGTCTCTCTCTAGTCATGGTTTTAAATGTTCTGATATCTGCTGTATTCGTTGAGTCTCTCTCTAGTCATGGTTTTAAATGTTCTGATATCTGCTGTATTTGTTGACAGTCTCTCTCTAGTCATGGTTTTAAATGTTCTGATATCTGCTGTATTCGTTGACAGTCTCTCTCTAGTCATGGTTTTAAATGTTCTGATATCTGCTGTATTCGTTGACATTCTCTCTCTAGTCATGGTTTTAAATGTTCTGATATCTGCTGTATTCGTTGACAGTTTCTCTCTAGTCATGGTTTTAAATGTTCTGATATCTGCTGTATTCGTTGACAGTCTCTCTCTAGTCATGGTTTTAAATGTTCTGATATCTGCTGTATTCGTTGACAGTTTCTCTCTAGTCATGGTTTTAAATGTTCTGATATCTGCTGTATTCGTTGACAGTCTCTCTCTAGTCATGGTTTTAAATGTTCTGATATCTGCTGTATTCGTTGACAGTCTCTCTCTAGTCATGGTTTTAAATGTTCTGATATCTGCTGTATTCGTTGACAGTTTCTCTCTAGTCATGGTTTGAAACGTTTTGAAATCTCACAGTATTACATTTTATCGTAGCTTTCTTTATGCTGCTAAGTTGTCTGAGCTATCCGATTGGCCAGCGGTGGCATAGTTGACTTGATTTCCTATCCAGGCCCACCGGGAAGGCAGTGTTTGTAACTTCAGACAAATTAAATGGTAACAGTTTCCCTGCCCGGCCGGCGCGCAGGGCAACACAAGATCGACTAGAAATACCTTGGAGATGGACAAGTCGATCGATCAGTTGGTCAGAATACTGCTGTGACAAAAAGGGGAGGGGTCAGAATACTGCTGTGACAAAAAGGGGAGGGGTCAGAATATTGATGTGACAAAACAGGGAGGGGTCAGAATATTGCTGTGACAAAAAGGGGAGGGGTCAGAATATTGCTGTGACAAAAAGGGGAGGGGTCAGAATATTGCTGTGACAAAAAGGGAAGGGGTCAGAATATTGCTGTGACAAAAAGGGGAGGGGTCAGAATATTGCTGTGACAAAAACGGGAGGGGTCAGAATATTGCTGTGACAAAAACGGGAGGGGTCAGAATATTGCTGTGACAAAAAGGGGAGATGTCAGAATATTGCTGTGACAAAAAGGGGAGATGTCAGAATATTGCTGTGACAAAAAGGGGAGATGTCAGAATATTGCTGTGACAAAAAGGGGAGATGTCAGAATATTGCTGTGACAAAAAGGGGAGGGGTCAGAATATTGCTGTGACAAAAAGGGGAGGGGTCAGAATATTGCTGTGACAAAAACGGGAGGGGTCAGAATATTGCTGTGACAAAAAGGGGAGATGTCAGATTATTGCTGTGACAAAAAGGGGAGATGTCAGAATATTGCTGTGACAAAAAGGGGAGGGGTCAGAATATTGCTGTGACAAAAAGGGGAGGGGTCAGAATATTGCTGTGACAAAAAGGGGAGGGGTCAGAATATTGCTGTGACAAAAAGGGGAGATGTCAGAATATTGCTGTGACAAAAAGGGGAGATGTCAGAATACTACTGTGATAAAGAAGGGAGGGGTCAGAATACTGCTGTGATAAAAAGGGGAGGTCAACAGGAGTGATGAAGTTAGAACCTGAGGAAGAGGGACAATTACAGAGCTATACAGAGAATCAAATGAAATGTTATTGGACTAACAGTGAAATGCTTACTTACAGTGCCTTTTCCATTAACGCCGAGTTAAAAATAAGATACAAATAGTAATGATTCACGAGGAATAAAAACACAAAGTGAATAACAAATAAAGAGTCAAATAACATGTCTACATACAGTACAGGAAGTACCAGTACTGAGTCAATGTGCAGGTGTACGAGGTAACTGAGGTAGTCAGGTACTGAACATACCGGGTAAACTGACGAGGCAGAGAGAGAGCAGAATGGTGGAGCGAGAAAAGGAGAAGGAGAATGATGAAAGAAAAGGCTATGAAAAAAGGATGCCCTCCATCACAAACATTTTGATTTGAGCTAGGAGGAAGAGATGAGGTGGAGGAGAACATCAAAGGTGAGATGAAGAGCAGAACGTCCCCAGCTACCTCTGGTAGACCGAGGAAATATGGAAACAGATGGAGGGAGACGTTAGAGAGCTCTACATACTGGTTTCACACAGAAGAGCATATGAGTGAGAGAGAGAGATGAAAAAGAGGAGTTTACTCACTGGGCTCACAGCACACTGTGACTCGCAGCTTCATGCAGGGCAGCGGTGAGCTTTCCCCTGTAGGCAATGCTGGAGAGAGAGGGAGACAGAGAGAGACAGACACAGAGAGACAGACACAGAGAGACAGACACAGAGAGACAGACACAGAGAGACAGACACAGAGAGACAGACACAGAGAGACAGACACAGAGAGACAGACACAGAGACAGACACAGAGAGACAGACACAGAGAGAGAGAGAGACAGAGAGAGAGAGATAGAGAGAACAAATCCAAATTTGAAAAACTCCCATATCTACTGGGTGAAATTCCACAGTGTGCCATCACAGCAGCAAGATTTGTGACCTGTTGCCACGAGAAAAGGGCAACCAGTGAAGAACACACACCATTGTAAATACAACCCAAATGTATGCCTATTTATTTTATCTTGTGTCCTTTAACCATTTGTACATTGTTAAAACACTGTATATATAATATGACATTTGTAATGTCTTTCTTGTTTTGAAACTTCTATGTGTAATGTTTACTGTTAATTTTTGTTGTTTTTCACTTTATATATTCACTTTGTATGTTATCTACCTCACTTGCTTTGGCAATGTTAACACATGTTTCCCATGCCAATAAAGCCCTTGAATTGAATTGAATTGAATTGAGAGAGACAGAGAGAGAGAGAGAGAGAGAGAGAGCGAGACAGAGAGAGAGACAGAGAGAGAGACAGAGAGAGCGAGAGAGAGAGAGAGAGAGAGAGAGAGAGAGAGACAGAGAGAGCGAGAGAGAGAGACAGAGAGCGAGAGAGAGAGACAGAGAGCGAGAGAGAGAGCGAGAGAGAGACAGAGAGAGAGAGACAGAGAGAGAGAGACAGAGAGAGAGAGACAGAGAGAGAGAGACAGAGAGAGAGAGACAGAGAGAGAGAGAGACAGAGAGAGAGAGAGAGAGAGAGAGAGAGAGAGAGAGAGAGAGACAGAGAGAGACAGAGAGAGACAGAGAGAGACAGAGAGAGACAGAGAGAGACAGAGAGAGACAGACAGAGAGAGAGACAGAGAGAGAGAGAGAGAGAGAGACAGAGACAGAGAGAGAGACAGAGAGAGAGAGACGGACAGAGAGCGAGAGACAGAGAGAGAGAGAGATTGCCTTGTTACAGTAAAGCTATGTGTGAAGTGTTGGGCGTTGGAGAATTTCAACCCTTCATGTATTTGACAATAATATAGAATGTGTCACCATATGACGTCACCCTTCACCAACCATCAGAACTCAGCTGGATTCAGTTAGTATGAAAGAAACTACAGAAAAGGTTTTCCATTTGGAAACTCCAGCAGACAGCAACCACTACAGGGGTCAAAGGGGACTGACACAATGGATTGTGGGAGTCAAGGTGTTTCCTGTTTGGCAGCTGCTGTCAGAATTAAGCGACAGAAACACAGTCACTATCTGGTCGTCTGGAGCTCAGTTGGTAGAGCATGACGGTTGCAGGACAGTGGGTTTGATTCCCGGGACCCGCCCTATGTAAAATGTATGTACGCAGGACTCCATCACTTCAGATAAGAGTCTTCTAAATGGCATACATTATATTAAGTAGGATGCTAACTTATACTTTCAAGTTCAAACAGCCACCTCTAATCTTAACCCTCAACGTAACCAAACAAAAGCTTGTCTACTTGCTCGTCAGTTCTGAGAATGCTGTTCCTTCTAGCAATGCCATCTAGTGACTACAGATCACTGGGCTGATTGACGCGGATGCTATGTGAGCTGTCAGTGTGGATCACTATAAGAGACAGACTGAAACAGCTAATACTATTGTCGTGTCCCCAGTCTAAAAGCATTATACTGTCCCTATGGCCTGGCCCTTTCACCCAGCCAGACGGTTGGACAAACTTCAAGCGTTATCTTTGATGTGGACAATACACACACAGACAGCCAGGCCCACTGGGGTAGTTCCAGGGGAGGAGGCTATTGTTGTGTTCTCCAGCCCTGCACAGACACAATGGCCCAGTGCTCTGTGTGTGTGTGTGTGTGTGTGTGTGTGTGTGTGTGTGTGTGTGTGTGTGTGTGTGTGTGTGTGTGTGTGTGTGTGTGTGTGTGTGTGTGTGTCTCATGCCCTGACAATGCTCCATTGTCCCGCAGACCGCAATAGTAATTTATGTAAAGATTCTTTCCCTCCGTCTCTCATCCATTATTTTCCTCGCCCTTTTCCCTCGCTTTTGTTGCTCCCCTTTTCTTTCTCCCTGTGGATTCCACTCATCCCCCTCTCTCTCCCCCTCCCTTCCTGTACTATCAGACTCTCCCCTCTTTAATTCCATGCTTCTCCTCCTACGGCTGCTTTAAAAGCCTGTCTTTTTCTTGTCCCCCCCCCCTCTTTTGGTTGGACAGAGACCAGAAGTTGTAAAAACAGTAAGAAACGGATTTCAGGGCACCAAACCTTCCCCTCTCCAATGTGTCAAGTCATTATCTTTTTGTTTTCTCATTATTTGGTTGGGTCTAATTGTGCTGCTGTGCTAGGGCTCTGCAAGGTGTGTTTGTGTTTGTGAACAGAGCCCCAGGACCAGCTTGCTTAGGGGACTCTTCTCCAGGTTCATCTCTCTCTAGGTGATGGCTTTGTTATGGAAGGTTTGGGAATCGCTTCCTTTTAGGTGGTTGTAGAATTTAACGGCTCTTTTCTGGATTTTGATAATTAGCGGGTATCGGCCTAATTCTGCTCTGCATGCATTATTTGGTGTTTTACGGAGGATAGTTTTGCAGAATTCTGCATACAGTCTCAATTTGGTGTTTTTCCCATTTTGTGAGCTGAACCCAGACCTCACAATCATAAAGGGCAATGGGCTCTATGACTGATTTAAGTATTTTTTGCCAGATCCTAATTACTATGTTGAATTTGGTGTTCCTTTTGGTGACATAGAATGCCCTTCTTGCCTTGTCTCTTAGATCATTCACAGCTTTGTGGAAGTTACCTGTGGCACTGATGTTTAGGCCAAGGTATGTATAGTTTTTTGTGTGCTCTAGGGCAACAGTGTCTAGAATTTGTATTTGTGGTCCTGATGACTGGACCTTTTTTGGAACACCATTATTTTGGTCTTACTGAGATTTACTGTCAGGGCCCAGGTCTGACAGAATCTGTGCAGAATATCTAGGTGCTGCTGATGGCCCTCCTTGGTTGGAGACAGAAGCACCAGATCATTAGGAAACAGTAGACATCGCTCCCTCCCCTCTACCTTCTCTGCCTCCCTTGCTCCCCCCCTCCCTCCTCCAGCGGTTGGAGATAAATGAGAGAGGAAGACAGAAATAGGAAGTAGTGGGAAAAAAGGAAACCCAAGTTATCACACAGATTTACTTATACACACACACTCACAGCTGTAGTAGTAGTGGTGTCCGGGGAGGAACTCGAAGCCCAGAGAGAAGGGGGTGAAGCGCTGGATCTTCTCTGAGAAGCGGACAGGGCCTAAGGGGGCATGGGGGCTGTTACACTCCCATCTCTTGATGGCCCCTTGGGTCTCCACACAGCCCCTGAACCCCCCCTCAGCCACCAGGTACAGGGCCAGGCTGTCTGGTGGGACCTGGGGGTAGACCTCACTGGGGGGAGACGGGTGAGGGTAGTGGGGGCAGTAAATATCCAGGTAGTCATTCAGATTCACCTGGATGGACAGATCCCCTCCCGTCAAACTGAGACAGAAGGAAAGGGAGAGAGAGAGAGACAGAAGGAAAGGGAGAGAGAGAGAGACAGAAGGAAAGGGAGAGAGAGAGAGACAGAAGGAAAGGGAGAGACAAGGAAAGGGAGAGACAAGGAAAGGGAGAGACAGAAGGAAAGGGAGAGACAGAAGGAAAGGGAGAGACAGAAGGAAAGGGAGAGAAGGAAAGGGGGAGAGAAGGAAAGGGAGAGACAAGGAAAGGGAGAGAAGGAAAGGGAGAGACAAGGAAAGGGAGAGACAAGGAAAGGGAGAGACAAGGAAAGGGAGATACGGAAAGGGAGAGCGAGAGAGACAGAAGGAAAGGGAGAGAAAGGGAGAGAAGGAAAGGGGGAGAGAAGGAAAGTGAGAGACAAGGAAAGTGAGAGACAAGGAAAGGGAGAGACAAGGAAAGGGAGAGACAAGGAAAGGGAGCGAAGGAAAGGGAGCGAAGGAAAGGGAGAGCGAAGGAAAGGGAGAGAGAAGGAAAGGGAGAGAGAAGGAAAGGGAGAGAGAAGGAAAGGGAGAGACAGAAGGAAAGGGAGAGAAAGGGAGAGACAAGGAAAGGGAGAGAAAGGGAGAGACAAGGAAAGGGAGAGAAAGGGAGAGACAAGGAAAGGGAGAGAAAGGGAGAGACAAGGAAAGGGAGAGAAAGGGAGAGACAGAAGGAAAGGGAGAGACAGAAGAAAAGGGAGAGAAAAGGAGACAGAAGGAAAGGGAGAGAGAAGGAAAGGGGGAGAGAAGGAAAGGGGGAGAGAAGGAAAGGGGGAGAAAGGGGGAGAGAAGGAAAGGGAGAGAAAGGGAGAGAGAAGGAAAGGGAGAGAAAAGGAGACAGAAGGAAAGGGGGAGAGAAGGAAAGGGGGAGATAAGGAAAGGGGGAGAGAAGGAAAGGGAGAGAGAAGGAAAGGGAGAGAGAAGGAAAGGGAGAGAGAAGGAAAGGGAGAGAAAGGGGGAGAGAAGGAAAGGGAGAGAAAGGGAGAGAGAAGGAAAGGAAGAGAAAGGGAGAGACAAGGAAAGGGAGAGAAAGGGAGAGACAAGGAAAGGGAGAGACAAGGAAAGGGAGAGAAAGGGAGAGACAGAAGGAAAGGGAGAGAGAAGGAAAGGGGGAGAGAAGGAAAGGGAGAGAAAGGGAGAGAGAAGGAAAGGAAGAGAAAGGGAGAGAGAAGGAAAGGGAGAGACAAGGAAAGGGAGAGAGAAGGAAAGGGAGAGACAAGGAAAGGGAGAGACAAGGAAAGGGAGAGACAAGGAAAGGGAGAGACAAGGAACGGGAGAGACAAGGAAAGGGAGAGAAAGGGAGAGACAGAAGGAAAGGGAGAGAAAGGGAGAGACAGAAGGAAAGGGAGAGAGAAGGAAAGGGGGAGAGAAGGAAAGGGGGAGAGAAGGAAAGGGGGAGAGAAGGAAAGGGGGAGAGAAGGAAAGGGGGAGAAAGCGAGAGAGAGAAGGAAAGGGAGAGAAAGCGAGAGAGAAGGAAAGGGGAGAGAAGGAAAGGGGGAGAAAGGGAGAGAGACAGAAGGAAAGGGAGAGAAAGCGAGAGAGAAGGAAAGTGGGAGAGAAGGAAAGTGGGAGAGAAGGAAAGGGAGAGAGAAGGAAAGGGAGAGACAAGGAAAGGGAGACAAGGAAAGGGAGACAAGGAAAGTGGGAGACAGAAGGAAAGGGAGAGAGAAGGAAAGGGAGAGAGAAGGAAAGGGAGAGACAGAAGGAAAGGGAGAGACAGAAGGAAAGGGAGAGAGAAGGAAAGGGAGAGAGAAGGAAAGGGAGAGAGAAGGAAAGGGAGAGAGAAGGAAAGGGAGAGAGAAGGAAAGGGAGAGAGAAGGAAAGGGAGAGAAAGGGAGAGAGAAGGAAAGGGAGACAGAAGGAAAGGGAGAAAGAAGGAAAGGGAGAGAAGGAAAGGGAGAGAAAGGGAGAGAAAGGGAGAGACAAGGAAAGGGAGACAGAAGGAAAGGTAGAGAGAAGGAAAGGAAGACAGAAGGAAAGGGAGAAAGAAGGAAAGGGAGAGAGAAGGAAAGGGAGAGAGAAGGAAAGGGAGAGAGAAGGAAAGGGAGAGAAGGAAAGGGAGAAAGAAGGAAAGGAGACAAAAGGAAAGGGAGAGAGAAGGGAGAGAGAATGAAAGGGAGAGAGAATGAAAGGGAGAGAGAAGGAAAGGGAGAAAGAAGGAAAGGGAGAAAGAAGGAAAGGAGACAAAAGGAAAGGGAGAGAAGGAAAGGGAGAGAAGGAAAGGGAGAGAAGGAAAGGAGACAAAAGGAAAGGGAGAGAGAAGGAAAGGGAGAGAGAAGGAAAGGGAGAGAGAAGGAAAGGGAGAGAGAAGGAAAGGGAGAGAGAAGGAAAGGGAGAAAGAAGGAAAGGGAGAAAGAAGGAAAGGAGACAAAAGGAAAGGGAGAGAAGGAAAGGGAGAGAAGGAAAGGGAGAGAAGGAAAGGAGACAAAAGGAAAGGGAGAGAGAAGGAAAGGAGACAGAAGGAAAGGGAGAAAGAAGGAAAGGGAGAGAAGGAAAGGAGACAAAAAGGGAGAGAAGGAAAGGAGACAAAAGGAAAGGGAGACAGAGGAAAGGGAGAGAAAGGGAGAGACAAGGAAAGGGAGACAGAAGGGAGAGAGAAGGAAAGGAGACAGAAGGAAAGGGAGAGACAGAAGGAAAGGGAGAGAAAGGGAGAGACAGAAGGAAAGGGAGAGACAGAAGGAAAGGGAGAGAAAGGGAGAGAGAAGGAAAGGGAGACAGAGGAAAGGGAGAGAAAGGGAGAGACAAGGAAAGGGAGACAGAAGGAAAGGGAGACAGAAGGAAAGGGAGACAGAAGGAAAGGGAGAAAAAAGGAAAGGGAGAGAAGGAAAGGAGACAAAAGGAAAGGGAGAGAAGGAAAGGAGACAAAAGGAAAGGGAGAGAGAAGGAAAGGAGACAGAAGGAAAGGAGACAAAAGGAAAGGGAGAGAGAAGGAAAGGGAGAGAGAAGGAAAGGGAGAGAGAAGGAAAGGGAGAGAGAAGGAAAGGGAGAGAGAAGGAAAGGGAGAGAGAAGGAAAGGGAGAGAGAAGGAAAGGGAGAAAAAAGGAAAGGGAGAGAAGGAAAGGAGACAAAAGGAAAGGGAGAGAAGGAAAGGAGACAAAAGGAAAGGGAGAGAGAAGGAAAGGAGACAAAAAGGAAGAAAGAATGAAAGGGAGACAGAAGGAAAGGAGACAAAAGGAAAGGGAGAAAGAAGGAAAGGGAGAGAAGGAAAGGAGACAAAAGGAAAGGGAGAGAGAAGGAAAGGGAGAGAGAAGGAAAGGGAGAGAGAAGGAAAGGGAGAAAAAGGGAAAGGGAGAGAAGGAAAGGAGACAAAAAGGGAGAGAAGGAAAGGAGACAAAAGGAAAGGGAGAGAGAAGGAAAGGAGACAGAAGGAAAGGGAGAAAGAAGGAAGGGAGAGAAGGAAAGGAGACAAAAGGAAAGGGAGAAAGAAGGAAAGGGAGACAGAAGGAAAGGAGACAAAAGGAAAGGGAGAAAGAAGGAAAGGGAGAGAAGGAAAGGAGACAAAAGGAAAGGGAGAAAGAAGGAAAGGGAGACAGAAGGAAAGGGAGAGAAGGAAAGGAGACAAAAGGAAAGGGAGAGAGAAGGAAAGGAGACAGAAGGAAAGGGAGAAAGAAGGAAGGGAGAGAAGGAAAGGAGACAAAAGGAAAGGGAGAAAGAAGGAAAGGGAGACAGAAGGAAAGGGAGAAAGAAGGAAAGGGAGACAGAAGGAAAGGGAGAGAAGGAAAGGAGACAAAAGGAAAGGGAGAGAGAAGGAAAGGAGACAGAAGGAAAGGGAGACAGAAGGAAAGGGAGACAGAAGGAAAGGGAGAGAAGGAAAGGAGACAAAAGGGAGAGAGAAGGAAAGGAGACAGAAGGAAAGGGAGAAAGAAGGAAGGGAGAGAAGGAAAGGAGACAAAAGGAAAGGGAGAAAGAAGGAAAGGGAGACAGAAGGAAAGGAGACAAAATGAAAGGGAGACAGAAGGAAAGGAGACAAAAGGAAAGGGAGAAAGAAGGAAAGGGAGACAGAAGGAAAGGAGACAAAAGGAAAGGGAGAAAGAAGGAAAGGGAGAGAGAAGGAAAGGAGACAGAAGGAAAGAGACAAAAGGAAAGGGAGAAAGAAGGAAAGGGAGAAAGAAGGAAAGGGAGACAGAAGGAAAGGAGACAAAATGAAACGGAGACAGAAGGAAAGGAGACAAAAGGAAAGGGAGAAAGAAGGAAAGGGGGACAGAGGGAAGGGAGACAGAAGGAAAGGGAGAAAGAAGGAAAGGGAGAGAAGGATAAAGAGGAAAAGAGATTAAGCATCAACATTCCACAATAACGATCAAACACAGTAAAATACAATGCTGTCAGTCAGAGAAAGAGAGACGGATGGAGAGAAGAGCTGGATGGTTGATGGTCTAAATAACTGTGGGCCTGGAGGAGAGATGGAGACAAGAAATATGGATAAATCATCAATATTCCACATAACCATTACAAGGTGATAAAGCAAAAACATAAACATAATGTAGAGCCACCTGTATTACTTGTTTTGGTGTCTGATACTTTGTAATGACATAGCTGGGAGCAGTACCAGGAAAAACAACCGACAGAGAGAGAACGAGAGAGAGCGAGAGAGAACGAGAGAGAACGAGAGAAAACGAGAGAGAACGAGAGAGAGAGAACAAGAGAGAACGAGAGAGAGAGAGAAGAGACAGAACGAGAGAGAGAGAGACAGAGAACGAGAGAGAGAGAGACAGAACGAGAGAGAGAGAGACAGAACGAGAGAGAGAGAGACAGAGAACGAGAGAGAGAGAGAGACAGAACGAGAGAGAGAGAGAGACAGAACGAGAGAGAGAGAGAGACAGAACGAGAGAGAGAGAGAGACAGAACGAGAGAGAGAGAGAGACAGAACGAGAGAGAGAGAGAGACAGAACGAGAGAGAGAGAGAGACAGAACGAGAGAGAGAGAGAGACAGAACGAGAGAGAGAGAGAGACAGAACGAGAGAGAGAGAGAGACAGAACGAGAGAGACAGAACGAGAGAGAGAGAGACAGAACGAGAGAGAGAGAGAGACAGAACGAGAGAGAGAGAGAGACAGAACGAGAGAGAGAGAGAGACAGAGAACGAGAGAGAGAGAGAGACAGAGAACGAGAGAGAGAGAGAGACAGAGAACGAGAGAGAGCGAACGAGAGAGAGCGAACGAGAGAGAGAACGAGAGAGAGAACGAGAGAGAGAGAGAGACAGAGAACGAGAGAGAGAGAGAGACAGAGAACGAGAGAGAGAGAGAGACAGAGAACGAGAGAGAGAGAGAGACAGAGAACGAGAGAGAGAGAGAGACAGAGAACGAGAGAGAGAGAGAGACAGAGAACGAGAGAGAGCGAACGAGAGAGAGCGAACGAGAGAGAGCGAACGAGAGAGAGAACGAGAGAGAGAACGAGAGAGAGAGAGACCGAGAGAGAGAGAGACAGAACGAGAGAGAGAACGAGAGAGAGAGAGACAGAACGAGAGACAGAACGAGAGAGAGAGAGACAGAACGAGAGAGAGAGAGACAGAACGAGAGAGAGAGAGACAGAACGAGAGAGAGAGAGACAGAACGAGAGAGAGAGAGACAGAACGAGAGAGAGAGAGACAGAACGAGAGAGAGAGAGACAGAACGAGAGAGAGAGAGACAGAACGAGAGAGAGAGAGACAGAACGAGAGAGAGAGAGACAGAACGAGAGAGAGAGAGACAGAACGAGAGAGAGAGAGACAGAACGAGAGAGAGAGAGACAGAACGAGAGAGAGAGAGACAGAACGAGAGAGAGAGAGACAGAACGAGAGAGAGAGAGACAGAACGAGAGAGAGAGAGAGACAGAACGAGAGAGAGAGAGAGACAGAACGAGAGAGAGAGAGAGACAGAACGAGAGAGAGAGAGACAGAACGAGAGAGACAGAACGAGAGAGAGAGACAGAACGAGAGAGAGAGACAGAACGAGAGAGAGAGACAGAACGAGAGAGAGAGACAGAACGAGAGAGAGAGACAGAACGAGAGAGAGAGACAGAACGAGAGAGAGAGACAGAGAACGAGAGAGAGAGACAGAGAACGAGAGAGAACGAGAGAGAGAGAGAGTGAGAACGAGAGAGAGGGAGAACGAGGGAGAGAACGAGAGAGAGAGAGAGAGAAAACGAGAGAGAGAGAGAACGAGAGAGAGAGAGAACCAGAGAGGCCCAACAATGCTAATTAAGGAGAAAAAGGGAGTCGGAAGAGAACAATATGGACTTGACTCTGACACACACTAGGGCCTCCAGTCAAGGCTGGCTGGTTCTGGGAATAACAACATGGGGCCAGACATGAGCAGTACGGTGTCGAAGGGCCTTAGTGAATTGAGGAGACACAGCCTAATCTAACAGTCCTCCACTAGCGGAGAGAGAAGCAGCATATCTAACAGTCCTCCACTAGCGGAGAGAGAAGCAGCATATCTAACAGTCCTCCACTAGCGGAGAGAGAAGCAGCATATCTAACAGTCCTCCACTAGCGGAGAGAGAAGCAGCATATCTAACAGTCCTCCACTAGTGGAGAGAGAAGCAGCATATCTAACAGTCCTCCACTAGTGGAGAGAGAAGCAGCATATCTAACAGTCCTCCACTAGTGGAGAGAGAAGCAGCATATCTAACAGTCCTCCACTAGTCGAGAGAGAAGCAGCATATCTAACAGTCCTCCACTAGCGGAGAGAGAAGCAGCATATCTAACAGTCCTCCACTAGTGGAGAGAGAAGCAGCATATCTAACAGTCCTCCACTAGCGGAGAGAGAAGCAGCATATCTAACAGTCCTCCACTAGTGGAGAGAGAAGCAGCATATCTAACAGTCCTCCACTAGCGGAGAGAGAAGCAGCATATCTAACAGTCCTCCACTAGCGGAGAGAGAAGCAGCATATCTAACAGTCCTCCACTAGCGGAGAGAGAAGCAGCATATCTAACAGTCCTCCACTAGTGGAGAGAGAATAATAAGAAAGACAGGAAAAAGAGAGAAAGTCAGTTAAAGTCGGACGATGAGGGGAGGAGAAAATAAAGCAGAGACAAAATAGTTGAGTTTTAATTAGTGACCCAGGAGAGTCTGGCTCTAGACAGAGGAGAGAGAGACAGAGAGCTTCTGTGAGTGTAATGTTTAATGTTCATTTTTTTTATTGTTTATCATCTACTTCACTTATTTTGGCAATGTAAACATATGTTTCCCATGGCAAAAAGCCCCTTGAATAGAAATTGAGAAAGAGATCAAGAGTGAGTGAGGTACAGTAGAGAGCATGAGGTCGAGAAAGAGAGAGGAGGCGATGGACTTTAATTGGTCTCCACTCCACACTGAGCACATGAGGGGGGGATGAGGGGGGCAGGGAAAGAAAGAGAGAAAAAGAGGAATAAAAGACAGGATGTGTGTCTCGGCGGCAAGTTCATGTCCGTCAGTGGAAGTATTTATAGGGGAGCGACAGAGCGAAGGAGGGAGGGGAGGGAGAGAGGACAAGTGCAAGGAGTCAGTGGAGGGGGAAAAGGAGAAAGAATAGCATGGAGAGAGAGGGGGGATCTCAAGTTAAGTAGGTGGACAGAGAAAAGAAAAGAGCTTCAAAATGACTGGGGCATCAGAGAGAGAGAAAGAAAGAGAGAAAGGGGACAGAAAATTGTTACAGTGTGAGCAGTATGTGTTTCAGGAAGGATTTTCATCAACACAGTTAGTAGAGAGGTGCCGTAGACTTCAACACCGTTAGTAGAGGTGCCGTAGACTTCAACACAGTTAGTAGAGGTGCCGTAGACTTCAACACAGTTAGTAGAGAGGTGCCGTAGACTTCAACACAGTTAGTAGAGGTGCCGTAGACTTCAACAAAGTTAGTAGAGGTGCCGTAGCCTTCAACACCGTTAGTAGAGGTGCCGTATACTTCAACACCGTTAGTAGAGGTGCCGTAGACTTCAACACAGTTAGTAGAGGTGCCGTAGACTTCAACACAGTTAGTAGAGGTGCCGTAGACTTCAACACAGTTAGTAGAGGTGCCGTAGACTTCAACACCGTTAGTAGAGGTGCCGTAGACTTCAACACAGTTAGTAGAGGTGCCGTAGACTTCAACACAGTTAGTAGAGGTGCCGTAGACTTCAACACAGTTAGTAGAGGTGCCGTAGACTCCAACAAAGTTAGTAGAGGTGCCGTAGACTTCAACACAGTTAGTAGAGAGGTGCCGTAGACTTCAACACCGTTAGTAGAGGTGCCGTAGACTTCAACACTGTTAGTAGAGAGGTGCCGTAGACTTCAACACTGTTAGTAGAGGTGCCGTAGACTTCAACAAAGTTAGTAGAGAGGTGCCGTAGACTTCAACAAAGTTAGTAGAGGTGCCGTAGACTTCAACACAGTTAGTAGAGGTGCCGTAGACTTCAACACAGTTAGTAGAGAGGTGCCGTAGACTTCAACACAGTTAGTAGAGAGGTGCCGTAGACTTCAACACAGTTAGTAGAGAGGTGCCGTAGACTTCAACACAGTTAGTAGAGAGGTGCCGTAGACTTCAACACAGTTAGTAGAGGTGACGTAGGCTTCAACACAGTTAGTAGAGAGGTGCCGTAGGCCAAATCGGTAATCCGATTTGTACACCGATTATGCACTCCACGAGGAGACTGCGTGGCAGGCTGACTACCTGTTATGCGATAACCACTAGTTAACTACACATGGTTGATGATATTACTAGTTTATCTAGCTTGTCCTGCGTTGCATATAATCGATGTGGTGCCTGTTAATTTATCATTGAATCACAGCCTATTTCACCAAACAGGTGATTTAACAAGCGCATTCGCAAGAAAAGCAGTCGTTGCACCAATGTGTACTTAACCATAAACATCAACGCCTTTCTTAAAATCAATGCACAAGTATATACACTGCTCAAAAAAATAAAGGGAACACTTAAACAACACAATGTAACTCCAAGTCAATCACACTTCTGTGAAATCAAACTGTCCACTTAGGAAGCAACACTGAAACAGACTCCATGAGGGTGGTATGAGGGCCCGACGTCCACAGGTGGGGGTTGTGCTTACAGCCCAACACCGTGCAGGACGTTTGGCATTTGCCAGAGAACAACAAGATTGGCAAATTCGCCACTGGCGCCCTGTGCTCTTCACAGATGAAAGCAGGTTCACACTGAGCACGTGACAGAGTCTGGAGACGCCGTGGAGAACATTCTGCTGCCTGCAACATCCTCCAGCATGACCGGTTTAGCGGTGGGTCAGTCATGGTGTGGGGGGGCCGCACAGCCCTCCATGTGCTCGCCAGAGGTAGCCTGACTGACATTAGGTACCGAGATGAGATCCTCAGACCCCTTGTGAGACCATATGCTGGTGCGGTTGGCCCTGGTTCCTCATAATGCAAGACAATGCTAGACCTCATGTGGCTGGAGTGTGTCAGCAGTTCCTGCAAGAGGAAGGCATTGATGCTATGGACTGGCCCGCCCGTTCCCCAGACCTGAATCCAATTGAGCACATCATGTCTCGCTCCATCCACCAATTCCACATTGCACCACAGACAGTCCAGGAGCTGGCGGATGCTTTAGTCCAGGTCTGGGAGGAGATCCCTCAGGAGACCATCCGCCACCTCATCAGGAGCATGCCCAGGCATTGTAGGGAGGTCAAACAGGCACGTGGAGGCCACACACACTACTGAGCCTCATTTTGACTTGTTTTAAGGACATTACATCAAAGTTGGATCAGCCTGTAGTGTGGTTTTCAGCAGTTTGGGTGCCTGGCTCATTGCTAACTGTGTGAAGACCATTTCAACCTAACAAAGACACCCAACTTCGCCAAATGGGGGATGATTTAACAAAGGCGCATTTGCGAAAAAAATCGTTGCACAAATGTACCTAACCATAAACATCAATGCCTTTCTTAAAATCAATACACAGAAGTATATATTTTTAAACATGCATATTTAGCTAAAAGAAATCCAGGTTAGCAGGCAATATTAACCAGGTGAAATTGTGTCACTTCTCATGCGTTCATTGCACACAGAGTCAGGGTATATGCAACAGTTTGGGCCGCCTGGCTCTTTGCGAGCTAATTTGCCAAAATTCTACGTAATTACGACATAACATTTAAGGTTGTGCAATGTAACAGGAATATTTAGACTGATGGATGCCACTCGTTAGATAAAATACGGAATGGTTCCGTATTTCACTGAAAGAATAAACGTTTGTTTTCGAAATGATAGGTCATTAATCTGGTCTAATCTGGAAACGAAGGCTCGTATTTCTGTGTGTTATGTTATAATTTAGTCTATGATTTGAGATTTGATAGAGCAGTCTGACTGAGAGGTGGTAGGCACCAGCGGGCTCGTAAACATTCATTCAAACAGCACTTTCCTGCGTTTGCCAGCAGCTCTTCGCTGTGCTTCAAGCATTGAGCCGTTTATGACTTCAAGCCTATCAACTCCCGAGATGAGGTTGGTGTAACCGATGTGAAATGGCTGGCTAGTTAGCGGGGTGCGCGCTAATAGCGTTTCAAACGTCACTTGCTCTGAGACTTGGAGTGGTTGTTCCCCTTGCTCTGCATGGATAACGCTGCGTCGAGGGTGGCTGTTGTCGTTGTGTTCCTGGTTCGAGCCCAGGTAGGAGCGATGAGAGGGACGTAAGCTATACTGTTACACTGGCAATACTAAAGTGCCTATAAGAACATCCAATAGTCAAAGGTATATGAAATACAAATGCTATAGAGGGAAATAGTGCTATAATAACCACAACCTAAAACATCTTACCTGGGAATATTGAAGACTCATGTTAAAAGGAACCACCAGCTTTCATATGTTCTCATGTTCTGAGCAAGGAACTTAAATGTTAGCTTTTTTACGTGGCACATTGCACTTTTACTTTCTTCTCCAACACTTTGTTTTTGCATTATTTAAACCAAATTGAACACGTTTCATTATTTATTTGAAACTAAATAGATTTGATTGATGTATTATATTATATTAAGTTAAAATAAGTGTTCATTGTTCATTCAGTATTGTTGTAATTGTCATCACATACATATACATATATATATTATATATATATATATAAAAATACAAATTAAACATTTTGGCCGATTAATCGGTATCGGCTTTTTTGGTCCTCCAATAAATCGGTATCGGCGTTGAAAAATCATAATCGGTCGACAGCTAGTAGAGAGATGCTGTAGGTTTCAACACAGGGACAGCTCTTCACTAAGCTGATTCTTAATCAATAAATGCCGCAGAGTATTAGTGATCAATCTACAAGACAGGGCCCATCGATCTGGGCTACTCAAACAGGACACACACACACAATATTGATCCCCTGTGTGTTTGTGTTCAACCCCTCAGGTCACGATGCATAGCTCTATTACATGTATCGGCTCTCCAACCCCCCCCCCCCCACACACACACACACACACACACACACACACAGCGGTATATTTACTTTGGTGTACTGCAGGGTGTGTGTGTGCACAGGCAGTGACAGCAGTGTGTTTACATAGGGGTGTACCACCTGTAGTGAGTGTCAGTCACTGTGACTCCTCTCCTGTCTAAAGCTGCTCACAGGTTGTCAAACTACCTCTTCTCTTCCTCCCCTTCTCCCTTTGCATATCAATCCCTCTTTCCCCACCCATCGCTGTCTCGCTCTTCTCCTCATCTCAGACTCTTCCTCTCACGTGTCCCATCATCCTCCTCTATCCTCAGCTCAGATGATGTATGCCCTGGCAATTACAGAGAGGGTGTGTGCCAAAGGTGTCAAACACTGTCAACCTTTCCTTCCTTCTCCCCTCAATATCTCACCCCTTCCAGACCTTGGAGGAGGTGGTACACCCCAATTATACCCAGGATGCTCTGCGCCAACTGTGAGCCAGGGGAGCTGTGACAGCACAGAGAATCATGGAAGTGCTGTAGAACAGTGTCACAGAGTAGAATGTCAGAGCAGCCAATCATTGAGAGAACAAAGTGAAACAGGAAGAATCAAATACAGGGCCGTGTAGAACACACAGACACAACCTGGCACTATGATAGAGACAGGGGCCAGGGCAGAAAACCATGATATTGTAGGAACACAGAAACAGACAGTAGAGAGAGGAGGACTAGGGGAATGTCTTGTCAGACAGCATATGTCCAGCCTGACGCTAGGTGTGTGTTCTGTTCTGTTGTTGGTGTAGTGTGCAGTCCAGGAAGACGGATGTGGAGTCAGGACGACTGTGCTATGTTAACTCTATGAAACTAATCCATTCTCACTATGGAAGATAACAACCCACATGTTGAGTGATTGCTGTATTATTGAATGTAAAATATATCCAATTAACAACTACAACATCTCCCAACTGAATCAAAAGAATATTGTACATAATGGATGGTATTACTGATGAGTGTGTGAGAGGATTAGGAGTGTACAGTATGTGTGTGTGTGTGTGTGTGTATTCTGTGTGTGTGTAGTTGTAATGAAATGCAGGAGGTTGACTGTGGCAGGGACCTTTGATCCTTTATTTGAGAGAATTATTAAACAAGCAACAATCCCTCAGCAGACAGTCACCCTGGAATACAGAACACTTACTCTACATACTACTGTCAACTACACAACACGCATACTGAATATAACCACACTTTACTACTGCGCATACCAAGTACATACTACTGTCAACTACACAACACGCATACTGAATATAACCACACTTTACTACTGCGCATACCAAGTACATGCTACTGTCAACTACACAACACGCATACTGAATATAACCACACTTTACTACTGCGCATACCAAGTACATACTACTGTCAACTACACAACACGCATACTGAATATAACCACACTTTACTACTGCGCATACCAAGTACATGCTACTGTCAACTACACAACACGCATACTGAATATAACCACACTTTACTACTGCGCATACCAAGTACATACTACTGTCAACTACACAACACGCATACTGAATTTAACCACACTATACTACTGCGCATACAAAGTACATACTACGCATACCAAGTACATAACACAAGTTAAGTTGTGCTACTACACACCAAGTACCAAAGTACACTAAATGGCAAAAAATATAATATTAAATATTATACACCATTACATAGGAGAACAGTGTACAAGTACATCAACCTAGTACACTGAACTACTAGGACAGGGCAAGAGAGAAGGGGACGAAGAGAGAAGGGGACGAAGAGAGAAGGGGACGAAGAGAGAAGGGGACAAGAGAGAAGGGGACAAGAGAGAAGGGGACAAGAGAGAAGGGGACAAGAGAGAAGGGGACAAGAGAGAAGGGGACAAGAGAGAAGGGGACAAGAGAGAAGGGGACGAAGAGAGAAGGGGACAAGAGAGAAGGGGACAAGAGAGAAGGGGACAAGAGAGAAGGGGACAAGAGAGAAGGGGACAAGAGAGAAGGGGACAAGAGAGAAGGGGACAAGAGAGAAGGGGACAAGAGAGAAGGGGACAAGAGAGAAGGGGACAAGAGAGAAGGGGACAAGAGAGAAGGGGACAAGAGAGAAGGGGACAAGAGAGAAGGGGACAAGAGAGAAGGGTAGAGGAGAGAAGGGGACAAGAGAGAAGGGTAGAGGAGAGAAGGGGACAAGAGAGAAGGGTAGAAGAGAGAAGGGGACAAGAGAGAAGGGGACAAGAGAGAAGGGTAGAGGAGAGAAGGGGACAAGAGAGAAGGGTAGAAGAGAGAAGGGGACAAGAGAGAAGGGGACAAGAGAGAAGGGTAGAAGAGAGAAGGGGACAAGAGAGAAGGGGTAGAGGAGAGAAGGGGACAAGAGAGAAGGGTAGAAGAGAGAAGGGGACAAGAGAGAAGGGGACAAGAGAGAAGGGGTAGAGGAGAGAAGGGGACAAGAGAGAAGGGTAGAAGAGAGAAGGGGACGAAGAGAGAAGGGGACAAGAGAGAAGGGGTAGAAGAGAGAAGGGGACAAGAGAGAAGGGTAGAGGAGAGAAGGGGACAAGAGAGAAGGGTAGAAGAGAGAAGGGGACAAGAGAGAAGGGTAGAAGAGAGAAGGGTAGAAGAGAGAAGGGGACAAGAGAGAAGAGTACAAGAGAGAAGGGGACAAGAGAGAAGGGGACAAGAGAGAAGGGGACAAGAGAGAAGGGGACAAGAGAGAAGGGGACAAGAGAGAAGGGGACAAGAGAGAAGGGGACAAGAGAGAAGGGGACAAGAGAGAAGGGGACAAGAGAGAAGGGGTAGAAGAGAGAAGGGGACAAGAGAGAAGGGTAGAGGAGAGAAGGGGACAAGAGAGAAGGGGACAAGAGAGAAGGGGTAGAAGAGAGAAGGGGACAAGAGAGAAGGGTAGAAGAGAGAAGGGGACAAGAGAGAAGGGGAGAAGAGAGAAGGGGACAAGAGAGAAGGGTAGAGGAGAGAAGGGTAGAAGAGAGAAGGGGACAAGAGAGAAGGGGTAGAAGAGAGAAGGGGACAAGAGAAGGGTAGAAGAGAGAAGGGTAGAGGAGAGAAGGGGACAAGAGAGAAGGGTAGAAGAGAGAAGGGGACAAGAGAGAAGGGTAGAGGAGAGAAGGGGACAAGATGGAAGGGGACAAGATGGAAGGGGACAAGATGGAAGGGGACAAGATGGAAGGGGTAGAAGAGAGAAGGGTAGAGGAGAGAAGGGGACAAGAGAGAAGGGGTAGAAGAGAGAAGGGGACAAGAGAGAAGGGTAGAGGAGAGAAGGGGACAAGAGAGAAGGGGACAAGATGGAAGGGGACAAGATGGAAGGGGACAAGATGGAAGGGGACAAGATGGAAGGGGTAGAAGAGAGAAGGGTAGAAGAGAGAAGGGGACAAGAGAGAAGGGGTAGAGGAGAGAAGGGGACAAGAGAGAAGGGGACAAGATGGAAGGGGACAAGATGGAAGGGGACAAGATGGAAGGGGTAGAAGAGAGAAGGGTAGAGGAGAGAAGGGGACAAGAGAGAAGGGTAGAGGAGAGAAGGGGACAAGAGAGAAGGGTAGAGGAGAGAAGGGGACAAGAGAGAAGGGGACAAGATGGAAGGGGACAAGATGGAAGGGGACAAGATGGAAGGGGTAGAAGAGAGAAGGGTAGAGGAGAGAAGGGGACAAGAGAGAAGGGTAGAGGAGAGAAGGGGACAAGAGAGAAGGGTAGAGGAGAGAAGGGGACAAGAGAGAAGGGTAGAGGAGAGAAGGGGACAAGAGAGAAGGGTACAGGAGAGAAGGGGACAAGATGGAAGGGGACAAGATGGAAGGGGTAGAAGAGAGAAGGGTAGAGGAGAGAAGGGGACAAGAGAGAAGGGTAGAGGAGAGAAGGGGACAAGAGAGAAGGGTAGAGGAGAGAAGGGGACAAGAGAGAAGGGGACAAGAGAGAAGGGGACAAGAGAGAAGGGTAGAGGAGAGAAGGGGACAAGAGAGAAGGGTAGAGGAGAGAAGGGGACAAGAGAGAAGGGGACAAGATGGAAGGGGACAAGATGGAAGGGGACAAGATGGAAGGGGTAGAAGAGAGAAGGGTAGAGGAGAGAAGGGGACAAGAGAGAAGGGTAGAGGAGAGAAGGGGACAAGAGAGAAGGGGACAAGAGAGAAGGGGACAAGAGAGAAGGGGACAAGAGAGAAGGGGTAGAAGAGAGAAGGGGAAAAGAGAGAAGGGGACAAGAGAGAAGGGGACAAGAGAGAAGGGGACAAGAGAGAAGGGGACAAGAGAGAAGGGGACAAGAGAGAAGGGGACAAGAGAGAAGGGGACAAGAGAGAAGGGGACAAGAGAGAAGGGGACAAGAGAGAAGGGGTAGAAGAGAGAAGGGTAGAGGAGAGAAGGGGTAGAAGAGAGAAGGGGACAAGAGAGAAGGGGACAAGAGAGAAGGGGTAGAAGAGAGAAGGGGTAGAAGAGAGAAGGGGACAAGAGAGAAGGGTAGAGGAGAGAAGGGGTAGAAGAGAGAAGGGGACAAGAGAGAAGGGGACAAGAGAGAAGGGGTAGAAGAGAGAAGGGGTAGAAGAGAGAAGGGGTAGAAGAGAGAAGGGGTAGAAGAGAGAAGGGTAGAGGAGAGAAGGGGACAAGAGAGAAGGGGACAAGAGAGAAGGGGTAGAAGAGAGAAGGGGACAAGAGAGAAGGGTAGAGGAGAGAAGGGGACAAGAGAGAAGGGGACAAGAGAGAAGGGGTAGAAGAGAGAAGGGGACAAGAGAGAAGGGTAGAGGAGAGAAGGGGACAAGAGAGAAGGGGACAAGAGAGAAGGGGTAGAAGAGAGAAGGGGTAGAAGAGAGAAGGGGACAAGAGAGAAGGGTAGAGGAGAGAAGGGGACAAGAGAGAAGGGGTAGAAGAGAGAAGGGGACAAGAGAGAAGGGGTAGAGGAGAGAAGGGGGCAGAAGAGAGAAGGGGGCAGAAGAGAGAAGGGGGCAGAAGAGAGAAGGGGGCAAGAGAGAAGGGGACAAGAGAGAAGGGGACAAGAGAGAAGGGGACAAGAGAGAAGGGGACAAGAGAGAAGGGGACAAGAGAGAAGGGTAGAGGAGAGAAGGGTAGAAGAGAGAAGGGGACAAGAGAGAAGGGGTAGAAGAGAGAAGGGGACAAGAGAGAAGGGGTAGAGGAGAGAAGGGGGCAGAAGAGAGAAGGGGGCAGAAGAGAGAAGGGGGCAGAAGAGAGAAGGGGGCAAGAGAGAAGGGGGCAAGAGAGAAGGGGGCAAGAGAGAAGGGGGCAATAGAGAAGGGGTAGAAGAGAGAAGGGGACAAGAGAGAAGGGGACAAGAGAGAAGGGGACAAGAGAGAAGGGGACAAGAGAGAAGGGGACAAGAGAGAAGGGGACAAGAGAGAAGGGGACAAGAGAGAAGGGGACGAAGAGAGAAGGGGACGAAGAGAGAAGGGGACAAGAGAGAAGGGGACAAGAGAGAAGGGGACAAGAGAGAAGGGGACAAGAGAGAAGGGGACAAGAGAGAAGGGGACAAGAGAGAAGGGTAGAAGAGAGAAGGGGACAAGAGAGAAGGGGACAAGAGAGAAGGGGTAGAGGAGAGAAGGGGGCAGAAGAGAGAAGGGGGCAGAAGAGAGAAGGGGGCAGAAGAGAGAAGGGGGCAAGAGAGAAGGGGGCAAGAGAGAAGGGGGCAAGAGAGAAGGGGGCAAGAGAGAAGGGGGCAAGAGAGAAGGGGACAAGAGAGAAGGGGACAAGAGAAGGGGACAAGAGAGAAGGGTAGAGGATAGAAGGGGACAAGGAGAAGGGTAGAGGAGAGAAGGGGGCAAGAGAAAAGGGGGCAAGAGAGAAGGGGGCAAGAGAGAAGGGGTAGAAGAGAGAAGGGGGCAAGAGAGAAGGGGACAAGAGAGAAGGGGACAAGAGAGAAGGGTAGAGGAGAGAAGGGGACAAGAGAGAAGGGGACAAGAGAGAAGGGGACAAGAGAGAAGGGTAGAGGAGAGAAGGGGACAAGAGAGAATGGGACAAGATAGAAGGGTAGAGGAGAGAAGGGGACAAGAGAGAAGGGTAGAGGAGAGAAGGGTAGAAGAGAGAAGGGGACAAGAGAGAAGGGGTAGAAGAGAGAAGGGGACAAGAGAGAAGGGGTAGAAGAGAGAAGGGTAGAGGAGAGAAGGGGACAAGAGAGAAGGGGGCAGAAAAGGGGACAAGAGAGAAGGGGGCAGGAGAGAGAAGGGGTAGAAGAGAGAAGGGGGCAGAAGAGAGAAGGGGGCAGAAGAGAGAAGGGGGCAAGAGAGAAGGGGGCAAGAGAGAAGGGGGCAAGAGAGAAGGGGGCAAGCGAGAAGGGGACAAGAGAGAAGGGGACAAGAGAGAAGGGGACAAGAGAGAAGGGGACAAGAGAGAAGGGGACAAGAGAGAAGGGGACAAGAGAGTTCCTGAATGGTCTGTGGGTTGACCGGGGGGGCTGTTGCTGCTGTCGTGACTGTGGAGAGGTTGTAAGGCTCGGTGGAGCCCAAACTCTTCCTTGGTTGGGCATAGCATATAGCCACACCACCACCTTGGTTGGGCATAGCATGTAGCCACACCACCACCTTGGTTGGGCATAGCATGTAGCCACACCACCACCTTGGTTGGGCATAGCATGTAGCCACACCACCACCTTGGTTGGGCATAGCATGATGTCGTAACAACCCTCTACAAAAGTCTGTCTAGCATGCTGTAACAATAATACAGGAAGTTGGTTGCACAATGGTTGCACCAAAACATAACAGGTAGTCATCATTACCATGGAATAAAACCGCAACTCAGGAGTTCTGTAAAGGTGTGTAGCAATATGTCCATGTTTTATCTCCCCCTATTTATTCTCAATGATAAATAGGATTATTTTCTGTTGTAATACCAAATCAATAATAGCCAATTCAAAAACTTCACAGCTAATATTGTAAAACAGAATCCTGAAACACTTTCTCATCAGTGATTCAAACAATAATTCTAACCCCAAACTAAAACTCCATTATAATTAATTTACCTTAAAATTAGTAACCCAAATGACCACAAATTCATTATACAAATGGCTCTCCCCTGAGGCTGATCAGACGCCAAAAGATAGCCATGATAAGGTCAATAGGTCATACCACCCTTTTATAGTCATGTTCCATACTACATTAGACATGTTAAAGAACCCTTTATCCTTCAAATAAAAAAAAATCCACTTGTGTAATTAAAACTCATTAAAAAAAAACTCATAAAGTTCCATATGTGAGCGTGCCTCTTTAAAATACCTTTGCACTAAAACAAATAGTCCTAACAAATGTTTTATGTGTATATATTTGCAAACCTTAATGAATAAACAAAACTTCCAGGCCTTTTTCAATTTGGTTGTTTATGGCCTCAATCTCACCCACTCTCCCCAAGATTATAATCCCAGGAAACATCTAAAAGTTAGACACCTAAACATCAATTTTCCCAGAAGAACTCAAAATTCCCAACTAGCATTCACTATGCTACTTCGATTCAGAAACTCAAAAGTGAACTATAAACTAAACCTAATGATAATTCCCCTTTGACTCAAATTATTATTCGTAATTTTAAACATCGTCTACGTATATGTTTACTTAAATGAACATGCTACCCTTAGATACAATTAACCCTGATAACATTATTATCCAATGTATTACTTTTTCCCTCTGCCGCAAATGTCGTACATTTCTCAGTGTAAGAAATCCGTAATTTAATCCCAGATATTTAAAAAAAATGCATTCGCATTCTCCAATGGCTCCTTTAATTTACTTATTTTAGATAAACTCCCATCCGTCCCGGAATAAAGAATCCTACTTAAACACACCAGAATACAATGTTTAATTAAGTTAAATCAAACCCTAAAATAGACCATAACCAGTAACCAAATAAACAAAACACTTTTATCAGCAAACAATTCTCTCCGTTACCCCCAGTCACAACATCATTTCCGTGGCGACAAAAGTGCCTTGCGAGTGATGTCATCAACAAGCGCTCAACCTAGAGCCGAGCCGCAACAACTTTCAATGAATAGTAACTTTCAATGAATAGTAACTTTCAATGAATAGGTTCGATAAACCAAACCTAATTTATCACATCTGATGAATCCTGAATTACAATTTACAACATCAATCAACAGCTCTCATCTCTCAATTCTCTAAATGTATAAGAACATTTCGATGGGCATAAATCTATCGTAATTGTCTCTTCGTTATTATTTAGAATTCATTTGATTTAAGTAACTGTCTCGTCTTTGACTTAGCATTTTATTACGACTCTATTCCCAATACATTATTCACTTGTCTAATTAAAACTCAGAAAATAAAACTCAAAATATTCCATATGTGAGTGTACCCCTTTAAGATATCTTGTCTCTGGGAACAGGGAAACCCCCTTAACCCAAACGTTTACTACAACAAGGAAACCTAATAATTATGATAATCCCTTCACATCATTCGTTTTAAATCCCCCGATGTTTCATGTAACTCATTCAAATTGTCGCCCCAAAATATTTTATACATTTTCTACACTCAAACCACTGTGATAAACGTGCACTGTCTCTTTAAGTTAAGACATTTACTTGTTCCCCGTAATGAAAAAAGATAATGTTTTTAGAATACGTTAACTTCTTGTTCGAATTCACTGGCGTTACCAAACCAAAAATCAATACTCGGGAAAACAATCACAACTTATTACGATTCAACTATTCTTACCTATTTTATAGTCCAAAGTAGTGCACTATATAGGGAATAGGGCTCTGGTCTAAAGTAGTGCACTATATAGCCCAATTGAATGCCTAGCAATTCCGTTGCTAGCTGTAGCATCTTTTCAGACTATCCTTACGATATTTAGCTCCTTTAAAAAAAAAAAAGTGGAACTTTTAGCCATTTTTGAAAAGGAACTCAAAGCTATAATGCACCCATTTTCCCTCTAAATGCCACAACCCATTTTCTCTGTCATAATTTAAGGAACGGTGTTGTCAACGTAAAACGACGCCGCCAGTCAGCCTGCCTCTGTAAAATATATATTCCCTATTCAGATTGAGTTCTGCTTTAAATTATATCGACATAGTAAAACCAACCAAACTTCTCAACTTTCTATACCCTAACATTTAAACGTACCATGTTCTGTGCTAAATTTATCGTATGTCAGTCGATTCATAAAAAAATATAACATCCTGCTAGCACAAAACTGTATCGTATCTCTCCGTTATTCCCTACATTTAACCAGGTTTAGGTGACTTTCTCTTCTATGATACATTTATTTAAATACGACTCCCATCTCAATACATTATTCTAGCAGATCATTTTGGGCAAAACAGCGTATCACATCGAAATTGTCTCGCCATTATTTTGAATGAATTCTTCTTTCAATTCAATCTAAACAACATATTAAACGTTCAGTTCATATTTTATACAAACAGTAGCGACCGTATTTTTTCAGGAAAACATACAAATAGATTCATTACAATCTAAAATCAATTTTAGTCTATCGGTTTCAAAGCTGAAATACGAGCCTTTAGTGTCCTGCTATTAAAATTATTGAGTTTCCCCTCCAATAACTATATTATAATTGTCTGTAGTCGCAAACTTCGACACCGAGAATTCTCAGAAAATAGTCCTAAGTGAATAGTCTAAGCTTTTTCCCAGCGAGGATTCTCCTTATTCTCCGTTTTAGCGTCTCCAACATCCGACCCAGTTCCCCCTCGACTGGGAGCGGCGATACTGCCCTCTTCTGTCCATTCTCTGTATATAATTGTCTGTGTATATATATATTTCTATGACCTATGTAAGTGTATTTATCGTTACACAGTTATTTTAGTTGCTCTTCTGTCTGACTATGTGTGTGTCTTTAATGATAATCAATATGTATGGGATTCTATATGTATTTCTCCTTTCTGGAAACTTCGTCAATAGATTTGACTTTTGATCGGACATTACATTTCACCCGTATAATATTCCTTGGGACTTTCAACGTTAATATCTCATATCTCACTACTCTAGACTAAGTTTCCCTCTCCTCCTCTTTGGATATTAATTTCTTTCAGCATTGTACAGGTTAAATTTTTCTGTTCGCCTAGAATTACCCTGCCTTCTCACCAAGCCTAATTTATCCTCACCTGTTTTAATATCTATCTGCTACTTCTTCATAGTCAGACTACTTCCCATATACAGATAGACTACTCAGGTTAAAACTTTATTTAGGTATGTCTTTTGAATTAATGGTCATCTTATTTGTACAGAACAAGCGTCCTATCAAACAATATGTACTATATCTCTCCTTAATAACCTTCCGGCTTGCAAAACCAGGATGTATTAAGCTCTAGTTTATTTATGGTAGTGCACCTTACCACAGGTCAGACCTGTTTCCTTCCTATCGATTTTGGTTAAAACACAAAGTAGAAACCCATGGTATTTGTTCAGAACATTCAAGCACCTATCATTGATTAAATCCAAACTCCTTTAGAACATTTCATCAAAAATATCCTGAATAATTCCTCCCAAAATCGAGAATAAAGGCTACTGACCTTGCCGCCGACTGGGAAAAGCACTGTTCCTTGGATCTAGTCACCGTCCCTGTCGGTCTGGGGTGTACACCGGCCTGGTCTTTTCACCCTCAATTCAGAGGCCAGGTCTTAAATAACGGGACCCAACCCGCTTGTGCACGATTTTCGGCGTACTACCTTCAGATGGCAGGGACGGATATTTAGATCCTTCTCGAAGGACCAATTGTTACAGGAATTAAATTCCTCTGTTTTAATACCCAATTAAAATGAATCACTCTGTCAATTCATAAGAGTTTGTAAGACCCTTATTTGTATAAAATGGACAGAGACCAGCCTTTGAAATCAACCAGCTGCGTTTATTCTCGTGAGTACTGCCCATGATACATTTTATCACAGGTTATAAATTGAAAATGACGTCAGCGTTTTCTAAACTGTTCCGTCTCTTCTTGACACTGGTACAAAGGCTGTGTAGTTATCAAGCCTTCCCACATCGTCTAGAGCCAAGGTCAGCCTGTGTAGATAAGCATTCTAGCCAGTCTGAAGATATCGTTCATTCATTTCTACCAAGGAACAGACAGTCATTGTTCTAATTCTTGATTATATTTACACACATTATATTCAGTACTAGGATTAAAAAGAAAATTCATACATCTATACAGTAACATAATAGTATTCTGATTAGTACATATACAGTAACATAATAGTATTCTGATTAGTACATATACAGTAACATAATAGTATTCTGATTAGTACATATACAGTAACATAATAGTATTCTGATTAGTACATATACAGTAACATAATAGTATTCTGATTAGTACATATACAGTAACATAATAGTATTCTGATTAGTACATATACAGTAACATAATAGTATTCTGATTAGTACATATACAGTAACATAATAGTTTTCTGATTAGTACATATACAGTAACATAATAGTTTTCTGATTAGTCAGCCCTGATTGAAATGTATACATAATTAGTCCTTATAGATAAAAAATTCCCTTAACAGTGGGATGGAGTGAGTGAGTGAGAAACAACAAAGTGGGATGGAGTGAGTGAGTGAGAAACAACAAAGTGGGATGGAGTGAGTGAGTGAGAAACAACAAAGTGGGATGGAGTGAGTGAGTGAGAAACAACAAAGTGGGATGGAGTGAGTGAGTGAGAAACAACAAAGTGGGATGGAGTGAGTGAGTGAGAAACAACAAAGTGGGATGGAGTGAGTGAGTGAGAAACAACAAAGTGGGATGGAGTGAGTGAGTGAGAAACAACAAAGTGGGATGGAGTGAGTGAGTGAGAAACAACAAAGTGGGATGGAGGGAGTGAGAGAGAAACAACAAAGTGGGATGGAGTGAGTGAGTGAGAAACAACAAAGTGTGATGGAGTGAGTGAGTGAGAAACAACAAAGTGGGATGGAGTGAGTGAGTGAGAAACAACAAAGTGGGATGGAGGGAGTGAGAGAGAAACAACAAAGTGGGATGGAGTGAGTGAGTGAGAAACAACAAAGTGTGATGGAGTGAGTGAGTGAGAAACAACAAAGTGGGATGAGTGAGTGAGTGAGTAACAACAAAGTGGGACGGAGTGAGTGAGTGAGAAACAAAGTGGGATGGAGTGAGTGAGTAAGAAACAACAAAGTGGGATGAGTGAGTGAGTGAGAAACAACAAAGTGGGATGGAGTGAGTGAATGAGAAACAACAAAGTGGGATGAGGGAGTGAGAAACAACAAAGTGGGATGGAGGGAGTGAGAAACAACAAAGTGGGATGAGGGAGTGAGAAACAACAAAGTGGGATGAGGGAGTGAGTGAGAAACAACAAAGTGGGATGGAGTGAGTGAATGAGAAACAACAAAGTGGGATGGAGTGAGTGAATGAGAAACAACAAAGTGGGATGAGTGAGTGAGTGAGAAACAACAAAGTGGGATGGAGTGAGTGAGTGAGAAACAACAAAGTGGGATGAGGGAGTGAGAAACAACAAAGTGGGATGGAGGGAGTGAGAAACAACAAAGTGGGATGAGGGAGTGAGAAACAACAAAGTGGGATGGAGGGAGTGAGAAACAACAAAGTGGGATGAGGGAGTGAGAAACAACAAAGTGGGATGAGGGAGTGAGAAACAACAAAGTGGGATGAGGGACTGAGAAACAAAGTGGGATGGAGTGAGTGAGTGAGAAACAACAAAGTGGGATGAGGGAGTGAGAAACAACAAAGGGGGATGAGGGAGTGAGAAACAACAAAGTGGGATGAGGGAGTGAGAAACAACAAAGGGGGATGGAGTGAGTGAGTGAGAAACAACAAAGTGGGATGAGGGAGTGAGAAACAACAAAGGGGGATGGAGTGAGGGAGTGAGAAACAACAAAGTGGGATGAGGGAGTGAGAAACAACAAAGGGGGATGAGGGAGTGAGTGAGAAACAACAAAGTGGGATGGATATATGGCACAGAACTAACACCCTCCCCTCCACGTTGAATCTCATATGATTCTATACAGTCTCTCATTCACTCCTTTATCCAGCATTAACTCATTTAGTCTCGGTTTCCTCATTACAAACCCAGTGTGGCCTAAGCAGCTCAGACATGCATGTTGTGTCTAACGTAGTGCTTAGACCTCTGTCCTCTCTCTGTCTCCTCCACACGTACAGTGCCTTGCGAAAGTATTCGGCCCCCTTGAACTTTGCGACCTTTTGCCACATTTCAGGCTTCAAACATGAAGATATAAAACTGTATTTTTTTGTGAAGAATCAACAACAAGTGGGACACAATCATGAAGTGGAATGACATTTATTGGATATTTCAAACTTTTTTAACAAATCAAAAACTGAAAAATTGGGCGTGCAAAATTATTCAGTGCCTTTACTTTCAATGCAGCAAACTCTCTCCAGAAGTTCAGTGAGGATCTCTGAATGATCCAATGTTGACCTAAATGACTAATGATGATAAATATAATCCACCTGTGTGTAATCAAGTCTCCGTATAAATGCACCTGTGATAGTCTCAGAGGTCCGTTAAAAGCGCAGAGAGCATCATGAAGAACAAGGAACATACCAGGCAGGTCCGAGATACTGTTGTGAAGAAGTTTAAAGCCGGATTTGGATACAAAAAGATTTCCCAAGCTTTAAACATCCCAAGGAGCACTGTGCAAGCGATAATATTGAAATGGAAGGAGTATCAGACCACTGCAAATCTACCAAGACCTGGCCGTCCCTCTAAACTTTCAGCTCATACAAGGAGAAGACTGATCAGAGATGCAGCCAAGAGGCCCATGATCACTCTGGATGAACTGCAGAGATCTACAGCTGAGGTGGGAGACTCTGTCCATAGGACAACAATCAGTCGTAATTGCACAAATCTGGCCTTTATGGAAGAGTGGCAAGAAGAAAGCCATTTCTTAAAGATATCCATAAAAAGTGTTGTTTAAAGTTTGCCACAAGCCACCTGGGAGACACACCAAACATGTGGAAGAAGGTGCTCTGGTCAGATGAAACCAAAATTGAACTTTTTGGCAACAATGCAAAACGTTATGTTTGGCGTAAAAGCAACACAGCTGAACACACCATCCCCACTGTCAAACATGGTGGTGGCAGCATCATGGTTTGGGCCTGCTTTTCTTCAGCAGGGACAGGGAAGATGGTTAAAATTGATGGAAAGATGGATGGAGCCAAATACAGGACCATTCTGGAAGAAAACCTGATGGAGTCTGCAAAAGACCTGAGACTGGGACGGAGATTTGTCTTCCAACAAGACAATGATCCAAAACATAAAGCAAAATCTACAATGGAATGGTTCAAAAATAAACATATCCAGGTGTTAGAATGGCCAAGTCAAAGTCCAGACCTGAACCCAATCGAGAATCTGTGGAAAGAACTGAAAACTGCTGTTCACAAATGCTCTCCATCCAACCTCACTGAGCTCGAGCTGTTTTGCAAGGAGGAATGGGAAAAAATTTCAGTCTCTCGATGTGCAAAACTGATAGCCCAAGCGACTTACAGCTGTAATCGCAGCAAAAGGTGGCGCTACAAAGTATTAACTTAAGGGGGCTGAATAATTTTGCACGGCCAATTTTTCAGTTTTTGATTTGTTAAAAAAGTTTGAAATATCCAATAAATGTCGTTCCACCTCGTGATTGTGTCCCACTTGATGTTGATTCTTCACAAAAAAATTACAGTTTTATATCTTTATGTTTGAAGCCTGAAATGTGGCAAAAGGTCGCAAAGTTCAAGGGGGCCGAATACTTTCGCAAGGCACTGTACATACAGACTTAAACCCCCCAGGACATCTGGGGACCCCCCCCACCATCCCCCCCACCCACCATCCTCCCTATCCTACCCAGCTGCTTTCTACAATCTCCCCCCAGTCCCCCCTCCATTCCACTGTGTATCTTTAACTCTGCATTGTTGGAAAGGGACGAGTAAGTAAACATTTGACTGTTAGTCGACACCTGTTGTTTACAAAGCATGTGAAAAATAAAAATGTACTTGACGACCCCCCCCCCAGTAGAGTAAATGGGACATTAGTGGAAGACATTGTCTCCGTGTGCTGTAATTCCTATTGTCATCTCTCCTTCATCTGATGTGTGTGGTACTTCCCCTTCAGGGATAACAGGAAGTGCATCTGGGGAATACACACACTCTGGGGAAGCAAGGGGTGTGGTCAGCTTAAGCGACATCCCAGACCCTATTTCATGCCTGTTTGGGCCTGAGCGCTGTGTGTGTGTGTGTGTGTGTGTGTGTGTGTGTGTGTGTGTGTGTGTGTGTGTGTGTGTGTGTGTTCGTGTGTGTTCGGAGGGAGAAAGCAGCAGTAGCAGGAAACAGGAGGACCACACAGCTGAGGAGAACAGGGCCAATCGTCAAAGAGACAGGCCTTCAACAGAACCAGTCCAATAGGACTCCAGCTCTAGCTTTGGGAAATTACTTCTTCCTGTTCCACTTAGAATCTTTATCCAGAAAGGAATACAAAAAACACACACAAGCAGAAATACACACACACCCTGGACAAATACACGCACAAAGTCACACACACCCTGGATAAATACACGCACAAAGTCACACACACCCTGGACAAACACACGCACAAAGTCACACACACCCTGGACAAATACACACACAAAGTCACACACACCCTGGACAAATACACGCACAAAGTCACACACACCCTGGACAAATACACACACAAAGTCACACACACCCTGGACAAATACATGCACAAAGTCACACACACCCTGGACAAATACATGCCCAAAGTCACACACACCCTGGACAAATACATGCCCAAAGTCACACACACCCTGGACAAATACATGCCCAAAGTCACACACACCCTGGACAAATACATGCCCAAAGTCACACACACCCTGGACAAATACATGCCCAAAGTCACACACACCCTGGACAAATACATGCCCAAAGTCACACACACCCTGGACAAATACATGCCCAAAGTCACACACACCCTGGACAAATACATGCCCAAAGTCACACACACCCTGGACAAATACATGCACAAAGTCACACACACCCTGGACAAATACATGCACAAAGTTACACACACCCTGGACAAATACATGCCCAAAGTCACACACACCCTGGACAAATACATGCCCAAAGTCACACACACCCTGGACAAATACATGCCCAAAGTCACACACACCCTGGACAAATACACACACAAAGTCACACACACCCTGGATAAATACACGCACAAAGTCACACACACCCTGGACAAACACACGCACAAAGTCACACACACCCTGGACAAACACACGCACAAAGTCACACACACCCTGGACAAATACACACACAAAGTCACACACACCCTGGACAAATACATGCACAAAGTCACACACACCCTGGACAAATACACACACAAAGTCACACACACCCTGGACAAATACATGCACAAAGTCACACACACCCTGGACAAATACATGCCCAAAGTCACACACACCCTGGACAAATACATGCACAAAGTCACACACACCCTGGACAAATACATGCCCAAAGTCACACACACCCTGGACAAATACATGCACAAAGTCACACACACCCTGGACAAATACATGCCCAAAGTCACACACACCCTGGACAAATACATGCACAAAGTCACACACACCCTGGACAAATACATGCCCAAAGTCACACACACCCTGGACAAATACATGCACAAAGTCACACACACCCTGGACAAATACATGCCCAAAGTCACACACACCCTGGACAAATACATGCACAAAGTTACACACACCCTGGACAAATACATGCCCAAAGTCACACACACCCTGGACAAATACATGCACAAAGTCACACACACCCTGGACAAATACATGCCCAAAGTCACACACACCCTGGACAAATACATGCACAAAGTCACACACACCCTGGACAAATACATGCCCAAAGTCACACACACCCTGGACAAATACATGCACAAAGTCACACACACCCTGGACAAATACATGCCCAAAGTCACACACACCCTGGACAAATACATGCACAAAGTCACACACACCCTGGACAAATACATGCCCAAAGTCACACACACCCTGGACAAATACATGCACAAAGTCACACACACCCTGGACAAATACATGCACAAAGTCACACACACCCTGGACAAATACATGCCCAAAGTTACACACACCCTGGACAAATACATGCCCAAAGTCACACACACCCTGGACAAATACATGCCCAAAGTCACACACACCCTGGACAAATAAACACACAAAGTCACACACACCCTGGACAAATAAACACACAAAGTCACACACACCCTGGACAAATAAACACACAAAGTCACACACACCCTGGACAAATAAACACACAAAGTCACACACACCCTGGACAAATACATGCACAAAGTCACACACACCCTGGACAAATAAACACACAAAGTCACACACACCCTGGACAAATAAACACACAGTCACACACACCCTGGACAAATACACACACAGTCACACACACCCTGGACAAATACACACACAAAGTCACACACACCCTGGACAAATACACGCCCAAAGTTACACACACCATGGACAAATACATGCACAAAGTCACACACACCCTGGACAAATACACACACAAAGTCACACACACCCTGGACAAATACACACACAAAGTCACACACACCCTGGACAAATACATGCACAAAGTCACACACACCCTGGACAAATAAACACACAAAGTCACACACACCCTGGACAAATACACACACAAAGTCACACACACCCTGGACAAATACACACACAAAGTCACACACACCCTGGACAAATACACACACAAAGTCACACACACCCTGGACAAATACACACACAAAGTCACACACACCCTGGACAAATACACACACAAAGTCACACACACCCTGGACAAATACACACACAAAGTCACACACACCCTGGACAAATACACACACAAAGTCACACACACCCTGGACGAATACACACACAAAGTCACACACACCCTGGACAAATACACACACAAAGTCACACACACTGTAGCTTCAAGCTTTCAGACAAATCCACAGAAAGTGTATTCCATTCTGTCAAGCCCATCAGACGCAGTAGAGGAGTGTGTATGTGAGCAGAGTGAATGGAGTGTGTGTGCACGGCGAGGGCATGTAGGGGTAAAATAAGGTCAGCCGTACTGTTGCTTAGGAAACAATCAATCCAAGGCTGGGATTCAAGTCAAGCCTCTGCCCCACCCATTCCTCCATCCTTCCTCCAAACCTCGGAGTAATGACTGCTCTCTAGGTCTCTAAACGGAGCTTAAATAACAGTGTTGTGTTATTATTGTACAATGTAGAAAATAGTCAAAATAAAAGGAAAACCCTTGAATGAGTCGGTGTCCAAACTTTTCACTGGTACTGTGTATATATATATACACAGTGTGTGTGTGTGTGTGTGTATGTGTGTGTATATATATATATATATATATATATATATATATATATATATATATATATATATATATATATATATATATATATATATATATATATATATATATATATATATATATATATATAACATACACACACACACACATATACATATATATATATACACATATATATATACACATATATATATACATACACACACACAGCTCTGAAGTGACAATGATACTGAAGAGTCTGCTTAGGAGACAAATACTCTCAACTGTTTGAATAAAAATAGAGTTTAAGTTACCTGTGATGAATGTTGAAAACAAAAACTATAATTTCTATATGCAGGAAATCCTATTTTAATAATGGACATGGTAAGAATTGACTACCAAAGTGAGAGTCATATTTCCCATGACACCTTCTAGCAAAATCTGGAAATCGGTTCCTTTATTCATTTATTCCATAGGATATTTTTAGATTCACTTAAAATAAGGTCTGTGTTTCGTGTAGGCTTACACCACCGTGCCAATTTGATAACTGTGTAGATATCAATAGGACAAGGTAACTGATCAATATTGGCTAAATATAAGCGAAGGCCATTTTTTTTTGTAGAGTTGTTTATGAAAATAATGTTGACAAACGTTACCTTATCCTAGTGAGATTTACACGGGTACCAAAACGCAGAGGAGGTTTAAACCTGCACTAAACACAGACCTTATTGGAAGTAGATCAAGACATTCTCTATGGAAGACATGAACAGAGGTGGTTTAAGCCTGAACAAAACACAGACCTTATCTGAAGTAGATCAAGACATTCTCTATGGAAGACATGAACAGAGGCGGTTTAAGTCTGAACGAAACACAGACCTTATTGGAAGTAGATCAAGACATTCTCTATGGAAGACATGACCAGAGGTGGTTTAAACCTGAAGTAGATCATGACATTCTCTATGGAAGACATGAACGGTAAAATAACGAAGGAACCCCTTTCAAGTTCAGCCACAAGTTTTTACAGGAATTATAACGCGTCAACTATTTCTCTCTAAACCATATACCTTTGACTATTACGAGCCTGCTGCTGCCTACCACCCCTCAGTCAGACTGCTCTATCAAATATCAAATCATAGACTTAACTATAATAAACACACAGAAATACGAGCCTTAGGTCAAATTCGGAAACTATCACCTCAAACGTTTATTCCGTTTCGTATTTTATCTAACGAGTGGCATCCATGAGTCTAAATATTCCTGTTACTTTGCACAACCTTATATGTTATGTCATAATTAGGTACAATTCTGACAAATTAGTTCGCAAAGAGCCAGGCGGCCCAAACTGTTGCATATACCCTGACTCTGCGTGCAATGAACGCAAGAGAAGTGACACAATTTCACCTGGTTAATATTGTCTGCTAACCTGGGTTTCTTTTAGCTAAATATGCAGGTTTAAAAATATATACTTCTGTGTATTGATTTTAAGAAAGGCATTGATGTTTATGGTTAAGTACACATTGGAGCAATGACAGTCGTTGATTGATTGTTTTTTTATAGGATAAGTTTAATGCTAGCTAGCAACTTACCTTGGCTTACTGCATTCGCATAACAGGTGGTTAGAGTGTTGGACTAGTTAACTCTAAGGTTGCAAGATGGGATTCCTCCGAGCTGACAAGGTAAAATCTGTCGTTCTGCCTCGTTCCTAGGCCGTCATTGAAAATAAGAATGTGTTCTTAACTGACTTGACTAGTTAAATAAATACACCGATTTCCAATTGTTATGAAAACTTGAAATCAGCCCTAATTAATCGGCCATTCCGATTAAGCGGTCGACCTCTAATACACACACATACATACAATTATATACACACACACACACACACACACACACACACACACAGGCTTTTAAATGGATAGTCCACCCTGCTTTTTAGTCAAAATCCCATGCTTAGGTACTCTCCATATCCTAGACTTTGTATGTAGTCTAGACTGTGTGTGTGATGGTCTCAGAAAAGACCACCTGTAAAAAGTAGGTTAAGGAGGACAGAGGGAGATATGGGCCTAAACACACACACACACAACGCAAACTTCAGCTTGGTGAAAAGGGCACGCACTAAGCAAATAGTGTACACCAATAAATCAGCTCTGGCATGGAGAAACCATCATTTACTAACTGGGTCAGTCTTCTGATGGTATGCACTCTTTCTTTCCTCTCGTTCTGACGTGAAGGTCAGTGTGAGTACTAACACTGCTCAGAGGTTGATATACGTGGACCAGGTGTTCTGTCTTTCTCTCCCCCTCTCCTTTCCTCATCCCTCTCGCTGACGCCTCTGTGGTTGTTAGTGGAGGAACAGAGGAGAGGACAGCAGGACTGGGCTCTGGGGTTGTGAGCCCTCGTTTAGAACACACACACACACTCGTTTAGACAACTAGGATCCTGCCCCAGCACAGCGGACCGGTCTGAATTATTTTAGTGGAGAGAGGTAGAGGAGGAGAGAGGAGGGCAGGAAGGAAGGAGAGAAAGGTTAGGAGAGAAGGAAGGAAGGAAGAAGGAGAGAAGGAAGGAAGAAGGAGAGAGGTGGGAAGGAGAGAGGTGGGAAGGAGAGAGGTGGGAAGGAGAGAGGTGGGAAGGAGAGAGGTGGGAAGGAGAGAGGTGGGAAGGAGAGAGGTGGGAAGGAGAGAGGTGGGAAGGAGAGAGGTGGGAAGGAAGAAGGAGAGAAGGAAGGAAGAAGGAGAGAAGGAAGGAAGAAGGAGAGAAGGAGAAAGAAGGAGAGAAGGAAGGAAGAAGGAGAGAAGGAGAAAGAAGGAGAGAAGGAAGGAATAAGGAGAGGTGGGAAGGAAGGAAGAAAGAAAGAAAGAAAGAAAGAAAGAAAGAAAGAAAGAAAGAAAGAAAGAAAGAAAGAAAGAAAGAAAGAAAGAAAAAGAAGGAGAGAAGGAAGGAAGATGGAGAGAAGGAAGGAGAGAAGGAAGGAAGATGGAGAGAGGAGCGAGGAGGGACGAAGGCAAGGAGGGAATGAATGTGTGTACAATGAGAGTCGACAGGGCAGGGAATTGCCAGGGACCTCACAATACAATATTATCCCAATACTTATTTTGTATTTATTATGGATCCCCATTAGTTCCTGCCAAGGCAGCAGCTACACTTCATGGGATCCAGCAAAACAAAGGCAGTTTATACAATTTTAAAAACACAATACAGTAATAGATTCCACAACACTCTGTGTGCCCTCAGGCCCATATTCCACCACATATCTATAATACGAAATTCATGTGTGTGTAGTAGAGGTTGACCGCTTAATCGGAATGGCTGAATAATTAGGGCCGATTTCAAGTTTTCATAACAATCATAAATCTGTATTTTTGGGCGACGATTTGCTGATTTAAAATAATAATAATAATAAAAAAATAAAAAATGTATACCTTTATTTAACTAGGCAAGTCAGTTAAGAACACATTCTTATTTTCAATGACGGCCTAGGAACAGTGGGTTAACTGCCTCGTTCAGGGGCGGGACGACAGATTTTCACCTTGTCAGCTCGGGGGATCCAATCTTGTAACCTTACAGTTAACTAGTCCAATGCAATAACGACCTGCCTCTCTCTCGTTGCACTCCACGAGGAGACTGCTTGTTACGCAAATGCAGTAAGCCAATGTAAGTTGCTAGCTAGCATTAAACTTATCTTATAAAAAACAATCAATCATAATCACTAGTTAACTAAAAATGGTTGATGATATTACTATATTATCTAGCGTGTCCTGCGTAGCATATAATCGGACTGAGCATACAAGCATACAAATGTCTAAGTATCTGACTGAGCATAAAAGCATACAAATGTCTAAGTATCTGACTGAGCGGTGGTAGGCAGAAGCAGGCGAGTAAACATTCATTCAAACAGCGTTTTGCCAGCAGCTCTTCATTGTGCATCAAGCATTGTGCTGTTTATGACTTCAAGCCTATCAACTCCCGAGATTAGGCTGGTGTGACCGAAGTGAAATGGCTAGCTAGTTAGCGCGTGCTAATAGCGTTTCAAACGTCACTCGCTCTGAGCCTTCTAGTAGTTGTTCCCCTTGCTCTACATGGGTAACGCTGTTTCAATGGTGGCTGTTGTCGTTGTGTTGCTGGTTCGAGCCCAGGTAGGCGCGAGGAGAGGGACGGAAGCTATACTGTTACACTGGCAATACTAAAGTGCCTATAAGAACATCCAATAGTCAAAGGTTAGTGAAATACAAATGGTATAGAGGGAAATAGTCCTATAATAACCACAACCTAAAACTTCTTACCTGGGAATATTGAAGACTCATGTTAAAAGGAACCACCAGCTTTCATATGTTCTCATGTTCTGAGCAAGGAACTGAAACATTAGCTTTCTTACATAGCACATATTGCTCTTTTACTTTCTTCTCCAACACTTTGTTTTTTGCATTATTTAAACCAAATTGAACACGTTTCATTATTTATTTGAGACTAAATAGATTTTATTGCTGTATTATATTAAGTTAAAATAAGTGTTCATTCAGTATTGTTGTAATTGTCATTATTACCAACAATAAAATAATAATAATATGTTTTTTTATTTAAAATCGGCCGATTAATCGGTATCGGAGTTGAAAAATCATTACCGGTTGACCTCTAGTGTGTATAGTGCGTATGTTATCGTGTGTGTCTGTGCCTACAGTCCCTGCTGTTCCATAAGGTGTATTTTTTATCCTTTTCCCCCCTAAATTTTACTGCTTGCGTCAGTTACTTGATGTGGAATAGAGTTCCATGTAGTCATGGCTCTATGTAGTACTGTGCACCTCCCATAGTCTGTTCTGGACTTGGGGACTGAAGAGACGTTGTGTATTGTGATTCTCATGATTCTACTGTATGTGCATTGTGATTCTCATGATTCTACTGTATGTGCATTGTGATTCTCATGATTCTACTGTATGTGCATTGTGATTCTCATGATTCTACTGTATGTGCATTGTGATTCTCATGATTCTACTGTATGTGCATTGTGATTCTCATGATTCTACTGTATGTGCATTGTGATTCTCATGATTCTACTGTATGTGCATTGTGATTCTCATGATTCTACTGTGTGCATTGTGATTCTCATGATTCTACTGTATGTATTGTGATTCTCATGATTCTACTGTATGTATTGTGATTCTCATGATTCTACTGTATGTGCATTGTGATTCTCATGATTCTACTGTATGTGCATTGTGATTCTCATGATTCTACTGTATGTATTGTGATTCTCATGATTCTACTGTATGTGCATTGTGATTCTCATGATTCTACTGTATGTGCATTGTGATTCTCATGATTCTACTGTATGTGCATTGTGATTCTCATGATTCTACTGTGTGCATTGTGATTCTCATGATTCTACTGTATGTGTATTGTGATTCTCATGATTCTACTGTATGTGCATTGTGATTCTCATGATTCTACTGTATGTGCATTGTGATTCTCATGATTCTACTGTATGTATTGTGATTCTCATGATTCTACTGTATGTATTGTGATTCTCATGATTCTACTGTATGTATTGTGATTCTCATGATTCTACTGTATGTATTGTGATTCTCATGATTCTACTGTATGTATTGTGATTCTCATGATTCTACTGTATGTATTGTGATTCTCATGATTCTACTGTATGTGCATTGTGATTCTCATGATTCTACTGTATGTGTATTGTGATTCTCATGATTCTACTGTATGTGCATTGTGATTCTCATGATTCTACTGTATGTGCATTGTGATTCTCATGATTCTACTGTATGTGCATTGTGATTCTCATGATTCTACTGTATGTGCATTGTGATTCTCATGATTCTACTGTGTGCATTGTGATTCTCATGATTCTACTGTATGTGTATTGTGATTCTCATGATTCTACTGTGTGCATTGTGATTCGATACTGTGATTTTATTTAGATTTGATGTTCTAAACATATTTCTGATACAGATGGACAAGAGGAAGCCATGAGAAAGCCAGTTTTGATCAGTCAGGGAAATAAAGGCACTGAAAACAAATTGACTCCGTATTTAAAAAGAAGAAGAGTTTTAGTGTTGGTACAGTCAACTAAAGCAAAAATAATATTGTGATATTATAATGATACGATATATCAGGATATGTAACTCCATGGATTTTGTCCCTCCATCACTATGAGCCGGCCCATTCCAGTCCCTCTCAGTGAGCTCATTTAAAAGTTCTGGACTTGTTTACCTTCTTTTCCTCTCTTTCCTTCACTCCATCTTCAGCAGGTCTCATTTCCTCCCCCTGTCATCATTTCTTCACCACTCTCCCTCCCTCCTCCCCACCTCTGTCCATCTCCCTCCCTCCCTTTCCCTGTTTATCTAAGTACTTTCACGGTCACCGCCTAGGAATCCCAGGGGACTAAACTGCCCCATCTCACTATCCTACACTAACCAGCTCTCTCCCTCGCTCTCTCTCCTCCTCCCCCTTTCTCTCACACACTAACCCACTCCCTCTCTGTCACAGCCTGTCCACGATCCCCTCTCTCTCTTTCTCTCTCTCCCCATCTTTCTCTGTCCGATTGGGTCATGTTCATATCTAGTGGATCTGTCGGCAGAATGAAATGTCCCCCCCCCCCCCCCCCCCAGGCTGCCAGCTTTGTCCTTCTCTAGTCACGCACAGGACCCCAAAGCTCCCCCACCCCGTCTCCTCAGACACACACTGCACGCACATTCACCCATATACGCACCCCCCTTGACAGGGAAATTGCCACGGCGACATAATGTGTTAGAAGAGACACACTAGTAAATGTAATACTAAAACGTCCTAGTGGGTTATAAATATTTAAACCATGTCAGTCAAAGGCAAACGCTTCCTTTCATTTCCTTAATGCCTTGGCTCGATCTCTAGCTCTTACTACTAGGCTAAGACTAATCTTTAGTAAGCCTAACCTAACCCAATAATGTAGACATCTATCTAAGTCACTGCTTGAGGTGAGCTTATGGCTCACTGTTGATGTACAGATGGCTAGAATGTAAAGATTTCGGTTCAAAACGGGAGGTCAAAAAGTTGATGAACAAAGTAGGACATGAAGCTATCTGGTCAGTTTTCACACTCCATTCAGAGCACCGTAGTCCTAGCAACTGTCTGAATTCTGTCAATAACCTTTTGACTTCTGTAAATACATTTTTCCTACACAATACAACAGATGAATTGGTTAGAAACTCAACCGCTAAAATGTGTTTTATTCCAAGTCTCCTCATCCCTGTAAAATAAAATGTCTATGCAATTTTCCTATCGTCTTTAAAAATGTTGAACAAAAACAAAGAAATAAATGTGCAGTGATAAGTAAAACGAGAAATTAAGGAGACAAGTAGAATAGAGGTAAAGTATAGTAGAGGTAGCATTAAGTATAGTAGAGGTAGAATAGAGGTAAAGTATAGTAGAGGTAGAATAGAGTATAATAGAAACATACAGTAGAATAGAGTTAAGTAGAGTAGAGGTAGAATAGAGTATAGTAGAGGTAGAAAAGACTATAGTAGAGGTAGAATAGAGCTAAAGTATAGTAGAGGTAGAATAGAGTATAGTAGAGGTAAAACAGAGGTAAAGTATAGTACAGGTAGAATAGAGTACAATAGAAACATACAGTAGAATAGAGGTAAAGTATAGTAGAAGTAGAATAGAGTAGAGGTAGAATAGAGGTAAAGTATAGTAGAGGTAGAATAGACATAAAGTATAGTAGAGGTAGAATAGAGGTAAAGTATAGTAGAGGTAGAATAGAGTAGAGGTAGAAGAGAGGTAAAGTATAGTAGAGGTAGAATAGAGGTAAAGTATAGCAGAGGTAGAATAGAGTATAGTAGAGGTATAATAGAGTATAGTAGAGGTAGAATAGAGGTAAAGTATAGTAGAGGTAGAAGAGAGGTAAAGTAGAGGTAGAATATAGGTAAAGTATAGTACAGGTAGAATAGAGTACAATAGAAACATACAGTAGAATAGAGGTAAAGTATAGAAGAGGTAGAATATAGGTAAAGTATAGTAGAGGTAGACTAGAGTATAGTAGAGGTAGAATAGAGTATAGTAGAGGTATAATAGAGTATAGTAGAGGTATAATAGAGTATAGTAGAGGTAGAATATAGGTAAAGTATAGTAGAGGTAGAATAGAGTAGAGGTAGAATAGAGGTAAAGTATAGTAGAGGTAGAATAGAGTATAGTAGCGGTAGAATATAGGTAAAGTATAGTAGAGGTAGAATATAGTATAGTAGAGGTATAATAGAGTATAGTATAGGTAGAATAGAGTACAATAGAGACACAGTAGAATAGAGGTAAAGAATAGTATAGGTAGAATAGAGTACAATATAAACATACAGTGGAATAGAGGTAAAGTATAGTAGAGGTAGAATAGAGTATAGTAGAGGTAGAATAGAGCTAAAGTATAGTATAGGTAGAATAGAGTACAATAGAAACACAGTAGAATAGAGGTAAAGTATAGTAGAGGTAGCATAAAGTATAGTAGAGGTAGAATAGAGCATATTAGAGGTAGAATAGAGTATAGTAGAGGTAGAATAGAGTATAGTATAGGTAGAATAGAGGTAAAGTATAGAGGTAGAATATAGTATAGTAGAGGTAGAACAGAGTATAGTAGAGGTAGAACAAAGTATAGTAGAGGTAGAACAAAGTATAGTAGAGGAATAGAGGTAAAGTATAGTATAGGTAGAATAGAGTATAGTAGAGGTAGAATAGAGGTAAAGTATAGTAGAGGTAGAATAGAGGTAAAGTATAGTAGAGGTAGAATAGAGCTAAAGTATAGCAGAGGTAGAATAGAGTATAGTAGAGGTAAAATAGAGGTAAAGTATAGTACAGGTAGAATAGAGTACAATGGAAACATACAGTAGAATAGAGTACAATAGAAACATACAGTAGAATAGAGTACAATAGAAACATACAGTAGAAGAGGTAAAGTATAGTATTGGTTAGAATAGAGTACAATAGAAACATACAGTAGAATATAGGTAAAGTATAGTAGAGGTAAAATAGAACTAAAGTATAGTAGAGGTAGAATACAACTAAAGTATAGTATAGGTAGAATAGAGTACAATAGAAACATTCAGTAGAATAGAAGTAAAGTATAGTAGAGGTAGAACAGAGTATAGTAGAGGTAGAATAGACTATAGTAGAGGTAGAATAGAGTATAGTAGCGGTAGAATATAGGTAAAGTATAGTAGAGGTAGAATATAGTATAGTAGAGGTAGAATAGTATATAGTATAGGTAGAATAGAGTATAGTATAGGTAGAATAGAGTACAATAGAGACACAGTAGAATAGAGGTAAAGTATAGTATAGGTAGAAAAGAGTACAATAGAAACATACAGTAGAATAGAGGTAAAGTATAGTAGAGGTAGAATAGAGTATAGTAGAGGTAGAATAGAGCTAAAGTATAGTATAGGTAGAATAGAGTATAGTAGAGGTAGAACAAAGTATAGTAGAGGTAGTATAGTAGAGGTAGAACAAAGTATAGTAGAGGAAGAATAGAGGTAAAGTATAGGTAGAAGAGAGTACAATAGAAACATACAGTAGAATAGAGTACAATGGAAACATACAGTAGAATAGAGTACAATAGAAACATACAGTAGAAGAGGTAAATTATAGTATTGGTTAGAATAGAGTACAATAGAAACATACAGTAGAATATAGGTAAAGTATAGTAGAGGTAGAATAGAACTAAAGTATAGTAGAGGTAGAATACAACTAAAGTATAGTAGAGGTAGAATAGAGTATAGTAGAGGTAGAATAGAGGTAAAGTATAGTAGAGGTAGAATAGAACTAAAGTATAGTAGAGGTAGAATAGAGTACAATAGAAACATTCAGTAGAATAGAAGTAAAGTATAGTAGAGGCAGAATAGAGTATAGTAGAGGTAGAATAGAGGTAAAGTATAGTAGAGGTAGAATAGAAGTAAAGTATAGCAGAGGTAGAATAGAGTACAGTAGAGGTAGAATAGAGGTAAAGTATAGTAGAGGTAACGTATAGTAGAGGTAGAATAGAGTAGAGGTAGAATAGAGGTAAAGTATAGTAGAGGTAGAATAGAGGTAAAGTATAGTAGAGGTAGAATAGAGTATAGTAGAGGTAGAATAGAGTATAGTAGAGGTATAATAGAGTATAGTAGAGGTATAATAGAGTATAGTAGAGGTAGAATAGAGGTCAAGTATAGTAGAGGTAGAATAGAGTAGAGGTAGAATAGAGGTAAAGTATGGTAGAAGTAGAATAGAGGTAGAATATAGTAGAGGTAGAAGAGAGGTAAAGTATACTAGAAGTAGAATAGAGGTAAAGTATAGTACAGGTAAAATAGAGTACAATAGAAACATACAGTAGAATAGAGGTAAAGTATAGTAGCGGTATAATATAGTATAGTAGAGGTAGAATATAGGTAAAGTATAGTAGAGGTAGAATATAGGTAAAGTATAGTAGAGGTAGAGTATAGTAGAGGTAGAATAGAGCATAGTAGAGGTAGAATAGAGTATAGTAGAGGTAGAATAGAGGTAAAGTATAATAGAGGTAGAATAGAGTAGAGGTAGAATAAAGGTAAAGTATAGTAGAGGTAGAATAGAGGTAAAGTATAGTAGAGGTAGAAGAGAGGTAAAGTGTAGTAGAGGTAGAATAGAGGTAAAGTGTAGTAGAGGTAGAATAGAGTATAGTAGAGGTAGAATAGAGTATAGTAGAGGTAGAATAGAGGTAAAGTATAGTAGAGGTAGAAGAGAGGTAAAGTGTAGTAGAGGTAGAATAGAGGTAAAGTATAGTAGAGGTAGAAGAGAGGTAAAGTGTAGTAGAGGTAGAATAGAGGTAAAGTGTAGTAGAGGTAGAATAGAGTATAGTAGAGGTAGAATAGAGGTAAAGTATAGTAGAGGTAGAAGAGAGGTAAAGTGTAGTAGAGGTAGAATAGAGGTAAAGTGTAGTAGAGGTAGAATAGAGTATAGTAGAGGTAGAATAGAGTATAGTAGAGGTAGAATAGAGGTAAAGTATAGTAGAGGTAGAATAGAGGTAAAGTTTGGTCTTAACGGAGTTAAATAAATGAATATTTTTTTTATCACTCCAACTAAATGCTCAAAATGCATTACGAAAAAAAGTAGGTATTCTACAGTTCAGATGATTCAGTTCAATGACTATGCACTTGTCAATAGTCATCCCACACACACACACATATATTTTTAACTCAGACCATTACAACTCTCATAGAGTTTTCCCCCAACAGTCTGTGGACAAGCAGAGAGGCTACAATACATCCATTTCCACCTGAATGAAAGCGCAATGAGATTCATGAGTCCTGCTGCTAGGAGGGTAAGTCTATGGAGATGGAAAATGTGACTGGAAAAATACAACCACTTCTCTGTTTGTTCTAATGTTGGGAATAATAACCAGATTTTTGTGGCCGCATGACAAAATAGTCTGACAATATCAGCAGGACATCCTCCTCATTTAAACATAGCCTCTCAAAAATCTGTTGGGAATGAGAGTTAAACTGAGTTTTTTCTTCAAATAGAGAAGGGGCGAGAAGGACAAATGGAGAGATATGAACAGGGGTGGAGGGAATGGAGAGATAACAGGGGTGGAGGGAATGGAGAGATAACAGGGGTGGAGGGAATGGAGAGATAACAGGGGTGGAGGGAATGGAGAGAGAACAGGGGTGGAGGGAATGGAGAGATAACAGGGGTGGAGGGAATGGAGAGAGAACAGGGGTGGAGGGAATGGAGAGATAACAGGGGTGGGGGGGGATGGATAGATAACAGGGGTGGGGGGGGATGGATAGATAACAGGGGTGGGGGGGAATGGAGAGATAACAGGAGTGGGGGGGGAATGGAGAGATAACAGGAGTGGGGGGGATGGAGAGATAACAGGGGTGGGGGAATGGAGCGATAACAGGGAGAGAAAGACAGGAACAGAAAGAAAGAGGGTGAAACAGGGTGAGGAATGAGTGTAAACAGAAACCTGAAATTCACCTGGTGCTGGTTATTATTAGAAACACACCTCATACTATATATCCACTCAGCCAAGTCAAAAGTGGGAGTAGTGTTTAAATAACTACATGATACAGCGTTCCATCTAGATTTTGTTCTATAAACATTTACAGGTGTTTTATATCGACACGCACAGAATGGAGTGGGATTCCTCTCGGACTCTAGCAGCTGCTATGAGAATGTGTGTGTGATACATATATATATATATATACACATACATACACTGCTCAAAAAAATAAAGGGAACTTAAACAACACAATGTAACTCCAAGTCAATCACACTTCTGTGAAATCAAACTGTCCACTTAGGAAGCACCACTGATTGACAATAAATTTCACATGCTGTATTGCAAATGGAATAGACAACAGGTGGAAATTATAGGCAATTAGCAAGACACCCCCAATAAAGGAGTGGTTCTGCAGGTGGTGACCAGGCCACTTCTCAGTTCCTATGCTTCCTGGCTGATGTTTTGGTCACTTTTGAATGCTGGCGGTGCTTTCACTCTAGTGGTAGCATGAGACGGAGTCTTCAACCCACACAAGTGGCTCAGGTAGTGCAGCTCATCCAGGATGGCACATCAATGCGAGCTGTGGCAAGAAGGTTTGCTGTGTCTGTCAGCGTAGTGTAAAGAGCATGGAGGCGCTACCAGGAGACAGGCCAGTACATCAGGAGATGTGGAGGAGGCCGAAGGAGGGCAACAACCCAGCAGCAGGACCGCTACCTCCGCCTTTGTCCAAGGAGGAGCAGGAGGAGCACTGCCAGAGCCCTGCAAAATGACCTCCAGCAGGCCACAAATGTGCATGTGTCTGCTCAAAAGGTCAGAAACAGACTCCATGAGGGTGGTATGAGGGCCCGACGTCCACAGGTGGGGGTTGTGCTTACAGCCCAACACCGTGCAGGACGTTTGGCATTTGCCAGAGAACAACAAGATTGGCAAATTCACCACTGGCGCCCTGTGCTCTTCACAGATGAAAGCAGGTTCACACTGAGCACATGTGACAGACGTGACAGAGTCTGGAGACGCCGTGGAGAACGTTCTGCTGCCTGCAACATCCTCCAGCATGACCGGTTTGGCGGTGGGTCAGTCATGGTGTGGGGTGGCATTTCTTTGGGGGGGCCGCACAGCCCTCCATGTGCTCGCCAGAGGTAGCCTGACTGCCATTAGGTACTGAGATTAGATCCTCAGACCCCTTGTGAGACCATATGCTGGTGCGGTTGGCCCTGGGTTCCTCCTAATGCAAGACAATGCTAGACCTCATGTGGCTGGAGTGTGTCAGCAGTTCCTGCAAGAGGAAGGCATTGATGCTATGGACTGGTCCACCCGTTCCCCAGACCTGAATCCAATTGAGCACATCTGGGACATCATGTCTCGCTCCATCCACCAACGCCACGTTGCACCACAGACTGTCCAGGAGTTGGCGGATGCTTTAGTCCAGGTCTGGGAGGAGATCCCTCAGGAGACCACCACCTCATCAGGAGCATGCCCAGGCGTTGTAGGGAGGTCATACAGGCACGTGGAGGCCACACACACTACTGAGCCTCATTTTGACTTGTTTTAAGGACATTACATCAAAGTTGGATCAGCCTGTAGCGTGGTTTTCCACTTTAATTTTGAGTGTGACTCCAAATCCAGACCTCCATGGGTTGATAAATTAGATTTCCATGGATAATTTGTGTGTGATTTGGTTGTCAGCACATTCAACTATGTAAAGGAAAAAGTATTTAATAAGAATATTTCATTCATTCAGATCTAGGATGTGTTATTTTAGTGTTCACTTTATTTTTTTGAGCAGTGTATATACAGCATATGTGTATTGGCAGGTGAATGTATGTGTGTGTGTGGGTCCTCTCCTCACACTACCCCCTGACAGTGATAGTAATACCTGCTGACATCCTTTCTTCCCTCGCTCGTCCACTCCCACGCTCCCTCTCTCGCTCCATCCCTAGAGAAGGCCCTGCCGTTGGAGAGTTGAAATCTGTTGCATCTTTCTCTGCCATCCTTCCTAACACATTCTCCACCCACCTCCCCTCGTCCACTGACACAGGTCTAATGTTTTCACCATCTCTGGGGGCTGGTGTGTTTGTTTTCCTGATCTCTCAGGGGAGGTAGGAAAGTAGCTTGTGATACTACAGAGAGGCATTTCTAAACTACTGGGGGAGAGATGATACAATATTACTGTAGCAGGTTACAACTAATATGTTAAAACCATCCAGTAAAATACAGGAGTAGCTATAACATTCATACCATACGTCTCAACAACCTGACTACAGTACACAACGATACGTCTCAACAACCTCCTGACTACAGTACATAACCACACATCTCAACAACCTCCTGACTACAGTACATAACCACACGTCTCAACAACCTCCTGACAACAGTACACAACCATACGTCTCAACCTGACTACATTACATAACCACACGTCTCAACAACCTCCTGACTACAGCACATAACCACACGTCTCAACCTCCTGACTACAGTACACAACCATACGTCTCAACAACCTGACTACAGTACACAACCATACGTCTCAACAACCTGACTACAGTACATAACCACACGTCTCAACAACCTCCTGACTACAGTACACAACCATACGTCTCAACAACCTCCTGACTACAGTACATAACCATACGTCTCAACCTGACTACATTACATAACCACACGTCTCAACAACCTCCTGACTACAGTACATAACCACATGTCTCAACAACCTCCTGACTACAGTACATAACCATACGTCTCAACAACCTCCTGACTACAGTACATAACCACACGTCTCAACAACCTCCTGACTACAGTACATAACCATACGTCTCAACCTCCTGACAACAGTACATAACCACACGTCTCAACAACCTCCGGACTACAGTACATAACCACACGTCTCAACCTCCTGACTACAGTACATTACCACACGTCTCAACCTGACTACAGTACATAACCACACGTCTCAACCTCCTGACTACAGTACATAACCATACGTCTCAACAACCTCCTGACTACAGTACATAACCACACGTCTCAACAACCTGACTACAGCACATAACCACACGTCTCAACCTCCTGACTACAGTACATAACCACACGTCTCAAAAACCTGACTACATTACATAACCATGTCTCAACAACCTCCTGACTACAGTACACAACCATACGTCTCAACCTGACTACAGTACATAACCACACGTCTCAACCTCCTGACTACAGTACACAACCATACGTCTCAACCTGACTACATTACATAACCACACGTCTCAACAACCTCCTGACTACAGCACATAACCACACGTCTCAACCTCCTGACTACAGTACATAACCATACGTCTCAACAACCTCCTGACTACAGTACATAACCATACGTCTCAACAACCTCCTGACTACAGTACATAACCATACGTCTCAACAACCTCCTGACTACAGTACATAACCACACGTCTCAACAACCTCCAACTACATTACATAACCATACGTCTCAACAACCTGACTACATTACATAACCATACGTCTCAACAACCTGACTACAGCACATAACCACACGTCTCAACAACCTGACTACAGTACATAACCATACGTCTCAACCTCCTGACTACAGTACATAACCATACGTCTCAACAACCTCCTGACTACAGTACACAACCATACGTCTCAACAACCTCCAACTACAGTACATAACCATACGTCTCAACCTGACTACATTACATAACCATACGTCTCAACCTCCTGACTACAGTACATAACCATACGTCTCAACCTCCTGACTACAGTACATAACCATACGTCTCAACAACCTCCTGACTACAGTACATAACCATACGTCTCAATAACCTCCTGACTACAGTACATAACCACACGTCTCAACAACCTGACTACAGTACATAACCACACGTCTCAACAACCTGACTACAGTACATAACCACACGTCTCAACAACCTGACTACAGCACATAACCACACGTCTCAACCTCCTGACTACAGTACACAACCATACGTCTCAACAACCTCCAACTACAGTACATAACCATTCGTCTCAACAACCTCCAACTACAGTACATAACCATACGTCTCAACAACCTGACTACAGTACATAACCACACGTCTCAACAACCTCCTGACTACAGTACATAACCACACGTCTCAACCTCCTGACTACAGTACATAACCACACGTCTCAACAACCTGACTACAGCACATAACCACACGTCTCAACAACCTCCTGACTACAGTACATAAACAATATGCAGACCCTCACACAATGTATAGACACTCACACAAAAACTGAATTTCAGTACACATCCACCCACAGCAGTCAGACTATTGACCCATAACTGCATATTGTGTAGATGATTAGATAAAGTGTTGTGGAGCGGTGCTTTGTGCAAGGAGCTTTATTACACCATAAACCAGTATGAAGTGTGCTGCACCCTGCCTCTCCACTGACCTACACTCTACTGTACAGAGTAACACACTAGTCCACCCTGCCTCTCCACTGACCTACACTCTACTGTACAGAGTAACACACTAGTCCACCCTGCCTCTCCACTGACCTACACTCTACTGTACAGAGTAACACAGTAGTCCACCCTGCCTCTCCACTGACCTACACTCTACTGTACAGAGTAACACACTAGTCCACCCTGCCTCTCCACTGACCTACACTCTACTGTACAGAGTAACACAGTAGTCCACCCTGCCTCTCCACTGACCTACACTCTACTGTACAGAGTAACACACTAGTCCACCCTGCCTCTCCACTGACCTACACTCTACTGTACAGAGTAACACACTAGTCCACCCTGCCTCTCCACTGACCTACACTCTACTGTACAGAGTAACACACTAGTCCACCCTGCCTCTCCACTGACCTACACTCTACTGTACAGAGTAACACACTAGTCCACCCTGCCTCTCCACTGACCTACACTCTACTGTACAGAGTAACACACTAGTCCACCCTGCCTCTCCACTGACCTACACTCTACTGTACAGAGTAACAGACTAGACCACCCTGCCTCTCCACTGACCTACACTCTACTGTACAGAGTAACACACTAGTCCACCCTGCCTCTCCACTGACCTACACTCTACTGTACAGAGTAACACAGTAGTCCACCCTGCCCCTCCACTGTACAGAGTAACACACTAGTCCACCCTGCCTCTCCACTGACCTACACTCTACTGTACAGAGTAACACACTAGTCCACCCTGCCTCTCCACTGACCTACACTCTACTCTACAGAGTAACACAGTAGTCCACCCTGCCTCTCCACTGACCTACACTCTACTGTACAGAGTAACACACTAGTCCACCCTGCCTCTCCACTGACCTACACTCTACTGTACAGAGTAACACACTAGTCCACCCTGCCTCTCCACTGACCTACACTCTACTGTACAGAGTAACACACTAGTCCACCCTGTCTCTCCACTGACCTACACTCTACTGTACAGAGTAACACAGTAGTCCACCCTGCCTCTCCACTGACCTACACTCTACTGTACAGAGTAACACACTAGTCCACCCTGCCTCTCCACTGACCTACACTCTACTGTACAGAGTAACACACTAGTCCACCCTGCCTCTCCACTGACCTACACTCTACTGTACAGAGTAACACACTAGTCCACCCTGCCTCTCCACTGACCTACACTCTACTGTACAGAGTAACACAGTAGTCCACCCTGCCTCTCCACTGACCTACACTCTACTGTACAGAGTAACACACTAGTCCACCCTGCCTCTCCACTGACCTACACTCTACTGTACAGAGTAACACACTAGTCCACCCTGCCTCTCCACTGACCTACACTCTACTGTACAGAGTAACACACTAGTCCACCCTGCCTCTCCACTGACCTACACTCTACTGTACAGAGTAACACACTAGTCCACCCTGCCTCTCCACTGACCTACACTCTACTGTACAGAGTAACACACTAGTCCACCCTGCCTCTCCACTGACCTACACTCTACTGTACAGAGTAACAGACTAGTCCACCCTGCCTCTCCACTGACCTACACTCTACTGTACAGAGTAACACAGTAGTCCACCCTGCCCCTCCACTGACCTACACTCTACTGTACAGAGTAACACAGTAGTCCACCCTGCCTCTCCACTGACCTACACTCTACTGTACAGAGTAACACACTAGTCCACCCTGCCCCTCCACTGACCTACACTCTACTGTACAGAGTAACACAGTAGTCCACCCTACCTCTCCACTGACCTACACTCTACTGTACAGAGTAACACACTAGTCCACCCTGCCTCTCCACTGACCTACACTCTACTGTACAGAGTAACACACTAGTCCACCCTGCCTCTCCACTGACCTACACTCTACTGTACAGAGTAACACAGTAGTCCACCCTGCCTCTCCACTGACCTACACTCTACTGTACAGAGTAACACACTAGTCCACCCTGCCTCTCCACTGACCTACACTCTACTCTACAGAGTAACACAGTAGTCCACCCTGCCTCTCCATTGACCTACACTCTACTGTACAGAGTAACACACTAGTCCACCCTGCCTCTCCACTGACCTACACTCTACTGTACAGAGTAACACACTAGTCCACCCTGCCTCTCCACTGACCTACACTCTACTGTACAGAGTAACACAGTAGTCCACCCTGCCTCTCCACTGACCTACACTCTACTGTACAGAGTAACACACTAGTCCACCCTGCCTCTCCACTGACCTACACTCTACTGTACAGAGTAACACAGTAGTCCACCCTGCCTCTCCGCTGACCTACACTCCACTGTACAGAGTAACACACTAGTCCACCCTGCCTCTCCACTGACCTACACTCTACTGTACAGAGTAACACAGTAGTCCACCCTGCCTCTCCACTGACCTACACTCTACTGTACAGAGTAACACACTAGTCCACCCTGCCTCTCCACTGACCTACACTCTACTGTACAGAGTAACACACTAGTCCACCCTGCCTCTCCACTGACCTACACTCTACTGTACAGAGTAACACACTAGTCCACCCTGCCTCTCCACTGACCTACACTCTACTGTACAGAGTAACAGACTAGTCCACCCTGCCTCTCCACTGACCTACACTCTACTGTACAGAGTAACACACTAGTCCACCCTGCCTCTCCACTGACCTACACTCTACTGTACAGAGTAACACACTAGTCCACCCTGCCTCTCCACTGACCTACACTCTACTGTACAGAGTAACACACTAGTCCACCCTGCCTCTCCACTGACCTACACTCTACTGTACAGAGTAACACAGTAGTCCACCCTGCCCCTCCACTGACCTACACTCTACTGTACAGAGTAACACAGTAGTCCACCCTGCCTCTCCACTGACCTACACTCTACTGTACAGAGTAACACACTAGTCCACCCTGCCCCTCCACTGACCTACACTCTACTGTACAGAGTAACACAGTAGTCCACCCTACCTCTCCACTGACCTACACTCTACTGTACAGAGTAACACACTAGTCCACCCTGCCTCTCCACTGACCTACACTCTACTGTACAGAGTAACACAGTAGTCCACCCTGCCTCTCCACTGACCTACACTCTACTGTACAGAGTAACACAGTAGTCCACCCTGCCTCTCCACTGACCTACACTCTACTGTACAGAGTAACACACTAGTCCACCCTGCCTCTCCACTGACCTACACTCTACTCTACAGAGTAACACAGTAGTCCACCCTGCCTCTCCATTGACCTACACTCTACTGTACAGAGTAACACACTAGTCCACCCTGCCTCTCCACTGACCTACACTCTACTGTACAGAGTAACACACTAGTCCACCCTACCTCTCCACTGACCTACACTCTACTGTACAGAGTAACACACTAGTCCACCCTGCCTCTCCATTGACCTACACTCTACTGTACAGAGTAACACACTAGTCCACCCTGCCTCTCCATTGACCTACACTCTACTGTACAGAGTAACACACTAGTCCACCCTGCCTCTCCACTGACCTACACTCTACTGTACAGAGTAACACACTAGTCCACCCTGCCTCTCCACTGACCTACACTCTACTGTACAGAGTAACACAGTAGTCCACCCTGCCTCTCCACTGACCTACACTCTACTGTACAGAGTAACACACTAGTCCACCCTGCCTCTCCACTGACCTACACTCTACTGTACAGAGTAACACAGTAGTCCACCCTGCCTCTCCACTGACCTACACTCCACTGTACAGAGTAACACACTAGTCCACCCTGCCTCTCCACTGACCTACACTCTACTGTACAGAGTAACACACTAGTCCACCCTGTCTCTCCACTGACCTACACTCTACTGTACAGAGTAACACAGTAGTCCACCCTGCCTCTCCACTGACCTACACTCTACTGTACAGAGTAACACACTAGTCCACCCTGCCTCTCCACTGACCTACACTCTACTGTACAGAGTAACACACTAGTCCACCCTGCCTCTCCACTGACCTACACTCTACTGTACAGAGTAACACACTAGTCCACCCTGCCTCTCCACTGACCTACACTCTACTGTACAGAGTAACACACTAGTCCACCCTGCCTCTCCACTGACCTACACTCTACTGTACAGAGTAACACACTAGTCCACCCTGCCTCTCCACTGACCTACACTCTGCTGTACAGAGTAACACACTAGTCCACCCTGCCTCTCCACTGACCTACACTCTACTGTACAGAGTAACACACTAGTCCACCCTACCTCTCCACTGACCTACACTCTACTGTACAGAGTAACACAGTAGTCCACCCTGCCTCTCCACTGACCTACACTCTACTGTACAGAGTAACACACTAGTCCACCCTGCCTCTCCACTGACCTACACTCTACTGTACAGAGTAACACACTAGTCCACCCTGCCTCTCCACTGACCTACACTCTACTGTACAGAGTAACACAGTAGTCCACCCTACCTCTCCACTGACCTACACTCTACTGTACAGAGTAACACACTAGTCCACCCTGCCTCTCCACTGACCTACACTCTACTGTACAGAGTAACACACTAGTCCACCCTGCCTCTCCACTGACCTACACTCTACTGTACAGAGTAACACACTAGTCCACCCTGCCTCTCCACTGACCTACACTCTACTGTACAGAGTAACACACTAGTCCACCCTGCCTCTCCACTGACCTACACTCTACTGTACAGAGTAACACACTAGTCCACCCTGCCTCTCCACTGACCTACACTCTACTGTACAGAGTAACACACTAGTCCACCCTGCCTCTCCACTGACCTTCACTCTACTGTACAGAGTAACACAGTAGTCCACCCTGCCTCTCCACTGACCTACACTCTACTGTACAGAGTAACACACTAGTCCACCCTGCCTCTCTACTGACCTACACTCTACTGTACAGAGTAACACACTAGTCCACCCTGCCTCTCTACTGACCTACACTCTACTGTACAGAGTAACACAGTAGTCCACCCTGCCCCTCCACTGTACAGAGTAACACAGTAGTCCACCCTACCTCTCCACTGACCTACACTCTACTGTACAGAGTAACACAGTAGTACACAGAGGACAAGCCTAGTACCTGGATAGATAAAACCTAGAATCTAGAAGCAGACAGACAGGTTGTCAGCCCAATAAAGATCACAGGCAATTCACTTTCATATGTTTTCCAGCTCCAATGTCACAGTTGGTTTGAGATGGAGGGATACTATAGACCTGCATGTGGATGGAGACAGTATGGTTTGAGATGGAGGGATACTATAGACCTGCATGTGGATGGAGACAGTATGGTTTGAGATGGAGGGATACTATAGACCTGCATGTGGATGGAGACAGTATGGTTTGAGATGGAGGGATACTATAGACCTGCATGTGGATGGAGACAGTATGGTTTGAGATGGAGGGATACTATAGACCTGCATGTGGATGGAGACAGTATGGTTTGAGATGGAGGGATACTATAGACCTGCATGTGGATGGAGACAGTATGGTTTGAGATGGAGGGATACTATAGACCTGCATGTGGATGGAGACAGTATGGTTTGAGATGGAGGGATACTATAGACCTGCATGTGGATGGAGACAGTATGGTTTGAGATGGAGGGATACTATAGACCTGCATGTGGATGGAGACAGTATGGTTTGAGATGGAGGGATACTATAGACCTGCATGTGGATGGAGACAGTATGGTTTGAGATGGAGGGATACTATAGACCTGCATGTGGATGGAGACAGTATGGTTTGAGATGGAGGGATACTATAGACCTGCATGTGGATGGAGACAGTATGGTTTGAGATGGAGGGATACTATAGACCTGCATGTGGATGGAGACAGTATGGTTTGAGATGGAGGGATACTATAGACCTGCATGTGGATGGAGACAGTATGGTTTGAGATGGAGGGATACTATAGACCTGCATGTGGATGGAGACAGTATGGTTTGAGATGGAGGGATACTATAGACCTGCATGTGGATGGAGACAGTATGGTTTGAGATGGAGGGATACTATAGACCTGCATGTGGATGGAGACAGTATGGTTTGAGATGGAGGGATACTATAGACCTGCATGTGGATGGAGACAGTATGGTTTGAGATGGAGGGATACTATAAACCTGCATGTGGATGGAGACAGTATGGTTTGAGATGGAGGGATACTATAGACCTGCATGTGGATGGAGACAGTATGGTTTGAGATGGAGGGATACTATAGACCTGCATGTGGATGGAGACAGTATGGTTTGAGATGGAGGGATACTATAGACCTGCATGTGGATGGAGACAGTATGGTTTGAGATGGAGGGATACTATAGACCTGCATGTGGATGGAGACAGTATGGTTTGAGATGGAGGGATACTATAGACCTGCATGTGGATGGAGACAGTATGGTTTGAGATGGAGGGATACTATAGACCTGCATGTGGATGGAGACAGTATGGTTTGAGATGGAGGGATACTATAGACCTGCATGTGGATGGAGACAGTATGGTTTGAGATGGAGGGATACTATAGACCTGCATGTGGATGGAGACAGTATGGTTTGAGATGGAGGGATACTATAGACCTGCATGTGGATGGAGACAGTATGGTTTGAGATGGAGGGATACTATAGACCTGCATGTGGATGGAAAGGGTGTTCTATAGTCGTTATTGAGCTTGGTTTATGACGTGGGAGGGGTTTTCAATATTACTTACATGAAACATGAATGAATGTGAAAGCAACATCCGGGTACTCATGCAGTGTGTGCTACCCATATACACCAATAAACTGCAATACATGATACGAAGATTACTGTGGAATTCACATGACATCTTGGAAAAAGGTCCGAACACCAAAACATTTAATAAAACAGGGAAACTTTGCAAACAGTACAGAAATATGTTCCTCTTTAGAAATCAATTCTATAGACTACTCCAACGTGTCAGTGGACCTGTATTAGAGAAGCATATAGAAGGTTAATATATCAATCATACCGACACATTTTGGTGAGGATTTGTCCAAACAAAGTGTCATCTGGTCAGAGCAAAAAAACATTTATGCATATCAGATAATACTGATAAAACAATCTCTGTAGTCATGACAACCATCACCATTGACCATCATATGAGCTATGCCAATTTGCTCATGAGACAGGAAAATGGCAATTCCAAGCTCAAGAGATATTCCACAACTTCGATGAACCTGACAACTTGGGACCAAACACACTAACAGCTGTCATGTGAAACACAGGATGTGTCAAATGCCTTGTAGGCTCCTGTACTGTTCTATAATCTAGGTTCCTCTGCTTCTCCCTGTACCTCATCCTCCTCGGTCAATACTAATTCAATTTTTCTATAGCAGGGAATCCCCTGGCTGCCTCTTGGCAAGGCTTCTGATATGAGTGTGTGTGTGTGTGTGTGCGTGTGTGTGTGTGTGTGATGAAGCAGAACACAGTGTTAAAGCAGAGGGAGTTGAGACAGTGTTAACCATTTAAATCATTTCTATATATTTCAGCTGAGACAAACAGAATATTTTGAAAACTTCCATCATTCATATTCCATTATATGCAGGACCATTTTGGAGTTCCAGATTTGATGATCAAGTGAAAACTCTGTAATATACGGTTCTACAAAACAATGCAATTTCTTAAAGATTGCTTGGTTAATGTTTAATGCACACAAGATGATTCCCACACACTGCTGCTTGTCTGCGTCATCTCGAGCCTCCAAGTCACATGGCAGCCATTTTGGGCCGAACAGAAGCCGCTTGAGTGTCCATGCCGACAGACCCGCTATCCAAACTTCATCTGTTCCTGGACAACAGCCGTTACAGGACACGAAGACATTCACTCTACAGTCAATATTAGATGCACTAAATAAAATCAATAATGATTGTCCACAGAGAGAAATGGCGAGATATGGAAAGAGGTCTGGGGCCGGTTTGGGTCCATATGTAGTCCAGTGATAAGGCAAGGAGTCAGTGATTATATCTATCATTTAAATTGGTATCGATATTTCCTAAATACCTTGACCAGAGGTATTCTAGCCTCTCTGTAAATGCACTCAGCACCATGACTATCTGAGAGGCTGATACAGACAGAGTGCAAGGCCTCTCTCTCTCACCCTCTCCACCCAAAATAACTCATTTACAACAGTGTGTGTGTTTATCCACCTCAATTGCTTGCTGCAGGTTTAATGTTTTTTGTTTGGCAGCTCGTTTACATAAGATTTCCTTCAGAGGGGTAATACAGCCGTCTCTAGCCGGCTGGCTCCTCGCAGTACTGTGGATTACACACACACACCCCTCGACGGTGCTCCAATTCAATACAAAAATTCACATTTGAATGGATTTGTTAGAATGATTTACAAATTGAGGCCAGGTAGAGTAATGTTTACAGACAGACAGACATGGCAGTCACAGTACAATACAAGTCTCTGGTCTACACCCTCCCTCCAAAAACACATCCTCTGACACTTTGTCATACCTAAATTAACTACAAGTTGAAACCAAACGACCCATTTATATTATACTCTGTCATAGAACAGGCCTTTCCTTATCACTGTCTGAGACCTGGGGTTGGTCCTCCCAGTTAGGCCTTTCCTTATCACTGTCTGAGACCTGGGTTGGTCCTCCCAGTTAGGCCTTTCCTTATCACTGGTCTGAGACCTGGGGTTGGTCCTCCCAGTTAGGCCTTTCCTTATCACTGTCTGAGACCTGGGTTGGTCCTCCCAGTTAGGCCTTTCCTTATCACTGTCTGAGACCTGGGTTGGTCCTCCCAGTTAGGCCTTTCCTTATCACTGTCTGAGACCTGGGTTGGTCCTCCCAGTTAGGCCTTTCCTTATCACTGTCTGAGACCTGGGTTGGTCCTCCCAGTTAGGCCTTTCCTTATCACTGTCTGAGACCTGGGGTTTTCCTCCCAGTTAGGCCTTTCATCATCAGTTCTCAGTAGGAGGAAGTTCACATGCAGGGAGAAAGGTCCTTGCTTGTTGAAAAACAAACCATTTTGTCTGCCATGTGCTACAGTATCTCGCTACTTTATTGAAAAAGGAAAACCTAGAAAATAACCCTTTATGAAATGTCTCTGTTTTAGGAGAGTGTGTCCTGTTTTGAAAGCTTAAAGGATAGACTTCCTGTGACGGCGTCCTGTGACTGAGTGTTGGTCTTTCCAGTAATGGGTTGTAGCTCAGCCCTGCTCTGGTGACGGAAACACACACAACCCTGAACACATGCACCCAAGAAACAAGTTCACAGACTAGGACACACACCCTGACAGAGTCATTGTTCTACTGAAATTAACTTTAGTGCAGCACAATGGGCCGAAACATTGATTCAGCCTGCGACAAATGACTGGAATCACTGCAACACATTGTTTTGTACACAACTACAGAGTCAGACTGCCTACTGGTACACACACAAACACACAACATAAAGCACAATGTTTCCTACGTCAGGCAAGACAACGCATGAGCATCATCAACACAGATAGGAGAGGGAGAGAGAGAGATGAAGGGATGGTGTTAGCAGGACAGGGAATAGAGTGGAAATTACCACACTTTAGTCTTGTTGATTATAGTTCACAGCTTCTTCATGTTAATCATTTACCAGGGGAGGACTGAGATTATCACTGAGCTAGGCACACAGCGGAGACACACACACACAGGAGAGAGAGGAAAGAGAAACGCACAGGAATATGAGAGAGAAACAAGTCTACTGGTGCAATCATAACTCCCCTGATTAGGCCCAATTACACAGACACTCACCACTGTCAGCTTTCCATTCAGTGTCTACAGTACAGTACATGAACCCAGGTACATGATGAATATTACAGACAGTGTCAGCTTTCCATCCAGTGTCTACAGTACATGAACCCAGGTACATGATGAATATTACAGACACTGTCAGCTTTCCATTCAGTGTCTACAGTACAGTACATGAACCCAGGTACATGATGAATATTACACAGAGGAGCTGTAAAATAATCAAATGCATTTTCAATAAAGAAACCAACATAAATACTAATGTAATAGCTTCTACTCCAGGTGAACTGGTACTCCTTACATATACAGTAAGTGTCCAAACTTGTTGAGGGAAAATAATCCTGCAACAACAGGAAATGTGAATTAGAATGAAATGGACATCTTCATAGAGGTTGATACATTTTTCATAAGGGAAGGGAAAATCTAGTCTGAAATTTCAATCCACAAATACACTACTAGTTTTAAATGTAAGCTGTCGCCCCTGGAGGACAGAGAGGGGTGTGTAAAGGAGGAGGACTGAAGGGTGTTAGCGTGTGTAAAGGAGGAGAGGGTGAGCGAACCGAGAACAGGGGATAAAGGAGCAGATGCTCCATATCGCTGTCTCTGTTTGGTGTATGAAAACCAAAATGGCAGAACCAAGCATGTGGCAGAACGAGTAGAGGCCAGGCCTATGTACAGACATGCATGGTCACCTGCGTAGTAAACTAGTTTGGAGCCACAGATTCTTCAAGGTAAAGCAAATCCCATGAGTGGAGTCTAAATCCACAGCAGAGAACTAGCCCCAGCCTGCTACACACTGGGACAGAAAGCTGCATACTATACTGTAGCTACGCACTCACCACTAAATTAACTTAGGTTTTTAACAGTTGTTTTATTTCACCTTTATTTAAACCAGGAAGTACCACAGAGATCGAAAATGTGGAGCCCTGGTCAATGAGACAGCTCCTGTAGAAAACAATCATTCAGGATATAAAATGACAACAAAACAAATCTACATTTCTAACTCTCCTGCTGTAAATCTTTGATTTAGACTAGAGCCAGATACACTTCAATAACTTAAATCACTTCTTTAATCATTTTTTAAATAACGTTCAATTACTAAGCAATTACTCTTATTGCATTTAAATGTGTGTAATGCTTAAAATGACACGTTTATAATTGTTAATAAATGTGAATAGTCATTTATTAACAAGACATACTATGTAAATTAGTTTATTAATACATATTCATGAACGTTTTATAAAGTGCAGTACATGAGTCTGCTAGCTAATTGTGCAGCAGTAATATATTACAGCAGCCAGGCTATAGTCTTTGTTCCAGACATTTTAACTAGATGGCTGACTTTATAAACCCCTGTTCACACATCACTGCTTCTAGTTCATTAAAACTATAAATCCGGATTTCTATGGGAAAAGGTGACAAGCCAGGGTCCTAAATCATCTATATTAACAGCAGCCTGCTGTGTGTTGTGACTGTAGGAGCCTGGTGTTAATGTTAAATGTCAGCTGTCGCCCCTCTCGGTCCTCCACTAGACCCTCACTGCAGTAGGATGACGCCACTAGACACTGATATCGGGTCAGTTATGTTGTTCAGCCTTAATGATTAAGGATCGGGTTTGGGGAGGGTGAGCTGATCCTAGGTATGTGGTTAAGAAAGCACTGTGGTGTGGTAAATTGCAGAGACAGAGGGAGGCAGTGGTCGCTTGGCCAGGTTTATGGGCCTTGGGACGGCCTATAGCTTCTCAACAGCAGCTCAGGGAAAATGGCTGAACCTAAACTAATCACACAGCCAATATCCTGCTCTGGACAGAGAGAGAGAGAGGAGAGGGCAGGGGAGAGAAGGAGGAGGGAGAAGAGGGAGGTGCAGGAGAGTGGGCATGAGAGCAACAACACACACACACTCTGGCCCCTGGGGACCCTGTCCTGGGTGCAGTATCACAGACACACTGATGGGTTTCTGATTGGGTGGTGGTGCAGCAGAAAGTGTTTTCCTTGCCACAGAGTGTGACCCTTCCAGCTTCCCCTGAGAGAGAGAGGGGTGCAGCGGTGTTTCCCAAGCAATTTTAGGTGGTTCACAATTCCAGGGCCCCGTTCCAAATAGTTATAAAACTCTTCCTTCATTCCTTGAGGAATTTATATTTAATTGGTGAAAACAGTCATCCAATCACATACATGCAGGTCAGATTTCCTCAGGGAAGGGAGGAAGTATGCATTTTAGAACATTTGGAAGTGCCATCCACGTCAAAATATTTAGGTTAGGTTTAAGGGATACTTTGGGATTTTGGCAATAGGTTTGGTTTGGGCGGTATCCAGATTTTCATAACATCATTGCGTCCTTCTCTCATCCAGGGATTTACGCTATTACCGGCTAAGTACACAATGGGGCGCCACAAAGGGGAAAAAAGCCCATTAGGCGTCTATTACCAGAATACTGACAAAATTAGCACAAGTAATAGCTAATTTCCATGGAAGCTGTTAGCTAAATATATGCAAAGACAGGAAATCCAGCTCATCAGGATATACATATATTGGTAAGCGCTAACAAATATAATTGTTGATGAGTTTGGACATTTACAAGAGAATGATTCCCCGTCTCCTCCTTAATTCAGCCACTTACTAGATAACTAGCAAGTTCAACTTAGGGGTTGTGTTTTCTGCGTTTTTCACCACAACAACAAAAAGATAAAACGCATAAAATAATATCTTGCAGACTTTTATGAACGCAGATCTAAAATTATTCTTATTCAAATTGCACTCCTCCACTCAGATGGGAATTCACAAACAGGCCTTCTATCAGCAGACAGCACTCAGACTTAGCTGCTTTTCTCCGGTAGCCTACTTTCTGGTAAAATGCAAGATTAACTTTAAGCAAAACATCAGCAAATGTTGCTACATTCTTTCTATGATAAACATTAGAAATGTGATGGCCATGAATCGTTTAAAAAAAAAAAAACTCACTTTTTCATTGTAAGCTAATTTCCTTGTGCGGCTGCCAGCCGAGTAGCATTGCACTCCTGACAAATGTGTTGCATCAATACATTTTTTGCGAAGGAAAACAATACTTGCTCGCCCCTGATCACTCTTTGGAAGCAGAAAAACCTTTACTTTCAATATAAAACACAACGCCTGTCAATAGACAACTGGACACACCTGCTCCCGCTATCTCCTGTTGTGCTGTTAACAAACACCTGACTGGCTCAACTGTTCTGGGGAACTACGGTGACCTTTATAATGGGAAATAATGAAGAACGGTGAAATGAAGAAAGCGATCTGCTTAATCTCCTGACATATTGCACATGTTGACTGCAGGTATTTACTTCAATTAGCTACAAATACTAAAATGTATTGAAAAACTATTTCCAAATACCCCAGTACATTGTATACCGCTCAAACCTAATGAGGCCCTTTATCTACTTCCCCAGAGTCAGATGAACTTGTGGATACCATTCTTATATCTCCACGTGCAGTTTGAATGAAGTTGCTAACTAGCGTTAATTTCAGCATTGGCTCGTGAAACTAACTCCAACCTACTGGATGCAGATACATTATAAATTGTAAAAATTCTGAAGTATCCCTTTCAGGCCAATCAGATCAGTGATTGATGAACACAGCCCTGTATGTTGCTGGGGCCCCATGCTTCCTACATATAAATCACTACCACAACATGGCTAGACAAGTGAACGCAAGGATTTCCACTAGAGAACTAACAGTCTTGTCAGAGCAGGGATCAATACCTCAACTAACACAGTCATGTCAGAGCAGGGATCATTAGCTCAACTAACACAGTCATGTCAGAGCAGGGATCATTACCTCAACTAACACAGTCATGTCAGAGCAGGGATCATTACCTCTACTAACACAGTCATGTCAGAGCAGGGATCATTACCTCAACTAACACAGTCATGTCAGAGCAGGGATCATTACCTCTACTAACACAGTCATGTCAGAGCAGGGATCATTACCTCTACTAACACAGTCATGTCAGAGCAGGGATCATTACCTCAACACAGTCATGTCAGAGCAGTGATCATGACCTCAACTAACAGTCATGTCAGAGCAGGGATCATTACCTCAACTAACAGTCATGTCAGAGCAGTGATCATGACCTCAACTAACAGTCATGTCAGAGCAGTGATCATTACCTCAACTAACAGTCATGTCAGAGCAGGGACCATTACCTCAACTAACACGGTCATGTCAGAGCAGTGATCATTACCTCAACTAACACAGTCATGTCAGAGCAGTGATCATTACCTCAACACAGTCATGTCAGAGCAGTGATCATTACCTCAACACAGTCATGTCAGAGCAGTGATCATTACCTCAACACAGTCATGTCAGAGCAGTGATCATTACCTCAACACCGTCATGTCAGAGCAGTGATCATTACCTCAACTAACAGTCATGTCAAAGCAGGGATCATTACCTCAACTAACACAGTCATGTCAGAGCAGTGATCATTACCTCAACTAACACAGTCATGTCAGAGCAGTGATCATTACCTCAACTAACAGTCATGTCAGAGCAGGGATCATTACCTCAACTAACACAGTCATGTCAGAGCAGGGATCATTACCTCAACTAACACAGTCATGTCATGTCAGAGCAGGGATCATTACCTCAACTAACACAGTCATGTCAGAGCAGTGATCATTACCTCAACTAACACAGTCATGTCAGAGCAGTGATCATTACCTCAACAGTCATGTCAGAGCAGTGATCATTACCTCAACAGTCATGTCAGAGCAGGGATCATTACCTCAACTAACACAGTCATGTCAGAGCAGTGATCATTACCTCAACTAACACAGTCATGTCAGAGCAGTGATAATTACCTCAACTAACACAGTCATGTCAGAGCAGGGATCATTACCTCAACTAACACAGTCATGTCAGAGCAGGGATCATTACCTCAACTAACAGTCATGTCAGAGCAGTGATCATTACCTCAACTAACACAGTCATGTCAGAGCAGGGATCATTACCTCAACTAACACAGTCATGTCAGAGCAGGGATCATTACCTCTACTAACACAGTCTTGTCAGAGCAGGGATCATTACCTCTACTAACACAGTCATGTCAGAGCAGTGATCATTACCTCAACTAACACAGTCATGTCAGAGCAGGGATCATTACCTCAACAGTCATGTCAGAGCAGTGATCATTACCTCAACACAGTCATGTCAGAGCAGTGATCATTACCTCAACACAGTCATGTCAGAGCAGGGATCATTACCTCAACTAACACAGTCATGTCAGAGCAGGGATCATTACCTCAACAGTCATGTCAGAGCAGTGATCATTACCTCAACACAGTCATGTCAGAGCAGGGATCATTACCTCAACTAACACAGTCATGTCAGAGCAGGGATCATTACCTCAACAGTCATGTCAGAGCAGTGATCATTACCTCAACACAGTCATGTCAGAGCAGGGATCATTACCTCAATGAAGGAAGGAGGGAAGAAGACATCTGTAAAGTATTGATTCAAACTAGGTCTATTGCTTTGCCTCTTTAAAAAGAAGAAGTGCTGCACACTCTAGGAGCTCAGATGCAGTCATTTATTACCCATGTTTCAACAGCCAGGCTGTCTTCACCAGGGTATGATGAAGACGAGCAGTGGGTTATGCATTAGTAAAGGACTGGGTAATGTGGGTGGGTTGGAGAAGCTGTCAGCACAACTTGACTCATGCCTGTTGACCTGCATGGGCAGCCATCACCGTTTGAAAGGTTAGTTCTTGCATAACCGTGCAGGTGAGCATGTCAATACAGGTAAAAGCAGGGTTGGATGTTTGACATGAATGTAGGAAGGAGAAGTACTGACTCTTGTTATAGTTAGACCTATCACACAGTTCAGTTTAGGGCACCACAGGGTTGGATGTTTGACATGAATGTAGGAAGGAGAAGTCCTGACTCCTGTTATAGTTAGACCTATCACACAGTTCAGTTAGGACACCACAGGGTTGGATGTTTGACATGAATGTAGGAAGGAGAAGTCCTGACTCCTGTTATAGTTAGACCTATCACACAGTTCAGTTAGGGCACCACAGGGTTGGATGTTTGACATGAATGTAGGAAGGAGAAGTCCTGACTCCTGTTATAGTTAAGACCTATCACACAGTTCAGTTAGGGCACCACAGGGTTGGATGTTTGACATGAATGTAGGAAGGAGAAGTCCTGACTCCTGTTATAGTTAAGACCTATCACACAGTTCAGTTAGGACACCACAGGGTTGGATGTTTGACATGAATGTAGGAAGGAGAAGTCCTGACTCCTGTTATAGTTAGACCTATCACACAGTTCAGTTAGGGCACCACAGGGTTGGATGTTTGACATGAATGTAGGAAGGAGAAGTCCTGACTCCTGTTATAGTTAAGACCTATCACACAGTTCAGTTAGGGCACCACAGGGTTGGAGTTTGAACATTGCCCAATCTCAATGTGCTACAAGTTCACTCAAAGTGGACTAATATGCATAAACACCATGGTGTTGTCTTGTCTGTGCAGTAGGCTAATGCAAAAGGACGTGTGCTACTCATGCAGAAACGTGAGATAATGGGAGAGTGAAGCTCATGGACTTGTTCCAAATGAGCAATGCATAAACTCTACCAAATGAACAATCCCTAAACTATTCTCTCCAGCTTCAGAGCAGCGGGGAGGATTCCCTGGTTGTTCTAGAAACACTTAGCTCACCTAGTGTTGGTGGAGTTCCAGTAGACGACGTGTCTCTTGGCCGACGCTGTGCACGCGATGTTGAGCAGGAAAACGGTAGTTCTCCAAACCGTGACAGCTCCCGGACTCCAACCGCACGCCATCACGGTTAGCGGGCGAGGCAGGCGACCCACGGAAAGACAGCACGAGGGGACCGGGTGGGAGTGGTTGGTTGAAAGAATTCCGTGACAGGTAGAACTAGTGGCCCCGGTTAACGCAGAGTAGAATCACCTTTATTGACGCAATATTCCCGTTCAAACGTTCTCAAACTAAGTCACCAAAATACCTTCCTTTCGGGGTACATCCTATGTGGAAGCCGTTGTTGCATGGTGAATAAAGTCAAACGATGGAGAGACTCCTCAAAAGCTGAACACAAAGTCAGATAGTTTGGTAAAGTTGCTGCCTGATACTGAAAAGGATAGCCTCCTTTATTCTGCTGCGGCACAACTTATTTCCTTATGTCAAAAATACACTTTTAAAAGTACACTAACTTACCGAGTATATGCCTAAAGTTAACTTGCAAGTTGTTGATAATCACCTGCTGAACTATGAGTATGCTAGGTTAAAATATCAGCGTTTTCCGAATTAGAGTTGAAATCAGTTGATAGGTGTCAGTGGGTCCTGTCTGGAGCGCTGTGATTTGGGTTAGGAGGGGCACAGGCGAGAGGGCCATGGGCGAGGGAGGACCCAGGAAACTTTCAACCAATCAGTGGAACGCATGGGCGGTGTCAACATTCCATAGTTTTTTAGAGGTGTGAGGTGCGCCGACTTGAGTTAAATGAGGGTGTGGTGCATCAAATAAGTCTTCCTCTCCTCTTCTTCCCTTAAGAGTATGGACAGCAGAAGGCAAAGAAAGTGCAAAATGATATGAAAGAACACGAATAGACCATCTGGCATTCCTGTCAAAAGACTTACAGTACTTAAAGTTGGGTCTTACCCCAGACACCCATGTCTGGTCTGGAGCATGAAGTCATGAGCTCTACTGGTTGGCTACTGCTTTAGCAACCTAGTGGTGCCAAAAACACTGTGCCCCTATCCACAGATATCTCAGAGGAGAAGTACTGATCTAGGATCTGTCCATATAAATAAAAGTTCAAACTGATCTTAGATAAGCACTCCTACTCTGAGATGCTTTGTGGATATGGGCCCAGGTCTTCCGTAGAAATACCATGTAAATTATGATCGCCAGAATGGGCCAAAAATGTTTTCAGTTGGCCGTTTTGGCCTTTAAAAATAGTTTATTATAATCAAGTTCAATCCTGACATTGAATTATTTGAAAGTACGCTACAAATGGAGATATTTACAGTGGGGCAAAAAAGTATTTAGTCAGCCACCAATTGTGCAAGTTCTCCCACTTAAAAAGATGAGAGAGGCCTGTAATAAGGAGCCTCTTGAAGAAGAAGTTACAGGTCTGTGAGAGCCAGAAATCTTGCTTGTTTGTAGGTGACCAAATACTTATTTTCCACCCTAATTTGCAAATACATTCATAAAAAATCCTACAATGTGATTTTCTGGAGTTTTTTTCTCATTTTGTCTGTCATAGTTGAAGTGTACCTATGATGAAAATTACAGGCCTCTCTCATATTTTAAGTGGGAGAACTTGCACAACTGGTGGCTGGCTAAATACTTTTTTCTCCCACTGTAGTTAAATAGTGATTCTGATTCCATTCTGACTACTAAATTAGTCACACAGAACCATGTGCCAACACAGACCAATCCACGCTCTTTGCACGTGCACCTAAGGGGGTGTGGTGTGCTATCCAAATGAGAGGGCGGAGTCAACGAGCCTGTCAAGATGAGATGGACGGGCTGACCAATGTCTGAGGGGCTGAGAGAGGATGACAGAAGATGGCCGTGGAGATGGAGGGGCTGAACAATCTCTAAGGGGCTGAGAGAGGATGACAGAGGATGGCTGTGGAGATGGAGGGGCTGAACAATCTCTGAGGGGCTGAGAGAGGATGACAGAGGATGGCTGTGGAGATGGAGGGGCTGAACAATCTCTGAGGGGCTGAGAGAGGATGACAGAGGATGGCCGTGGAGATGGAGGGGCTGAACAATCTCTGAGGGGCTGAGAGAGGATGACAGAGGATGGCTGTGGAGATGGAGGGGCTGAACAATCTCTGAGGGGCTGAGAGAGGATGACAGAGGATGGCTGTGGAGATGGAGGGGCTGAACAATCTCTGAGGGGCTGAGAGAGGATGACAGAGGATGGCCGTGGAGATGGAGGGGCTGAGAGAGGATGACAGAGGATGGCCGTGGAGATGGAGGGGCTGAGAGAGGATGACAGAGGATGGCTGTGGAGATGGAGGGGCTGAACAATGTCTGAGGGGCTGAGAGAGGATGACAGAGGATGGCTGTGGAGATGGAGGGGCTGAACAATCTCTGAGGGGCTGAGAGAGGATGACAGAGGATGGCTGTGGAGATGGAGGGGCTGAACAATCTCTGAGGGGCTGAGAGAGGATGACAGAGGATGGCCGTGGAGATGGAGGGGCTGAGAGAGGATGACAGAGGATGGCTGTGGAGATGGAGGGGCTGACCAATGTCTGAGGGGCTGAGAGAGGATGACAGAGGATGGCTGTGGAGATGGAGGGGCTGAGAGAGGATGACAGAGGATGGCTGTGGAGATGGAGGATTGGCTCACACTATGTTTGAAATAATTGAATAGATTTTAAATTCTAAACTCCGGTGTATGTCTGAGGTTATTCTTTATGATGACAAAATGACACAGTTCCAGAAATGATAAAGATATTCTACAAACATAAACAAACATAGAATCGAGATGAAATAATTTAGAATTTATATATATAGTCCCCTTTTTAGGTTTTACAGAGAGTCACCATGCTAGCATGTCTTGCATTTAACTGTGCTGATCGTCACTCCAAACCAGCATGTCCTGCATTTAACTGTACTGATCGTCACTCCAAACCAGCATGTCCTGCATTTAACTGTACTGATCGTCACTCCAAACCAGCATGTCCTGCATTTAACTGTACTGATCGTCACTCCAAAACAGCATGTCCTGCATTGAACTGTACTAATCGTCACTTCAAACCAGCATGTCCTGCATTTAACTGTACTAATCGTCACTCCAAACCAGCATGTCCTGCATTTAACTGTACTAATCGTCACTCCAAACCAGCATGTCCTGCATTTAACTGTACTGATCGTCACTTCAAACCAGCATGTCCTGCATTTAACTGTACTAATCGTCACTCCAAACCAGCATGTCCTGCATTTAACTGTACTAATCGTCACTCCAAACCAGCATGTCCTGCATTTAAATGTACTGATCGTCACTCCAAACCAGCATGTCCTGCATTTAACTGTACTAATCGTCACTCCAAACCAGCATGTCCTGCATTTAACTGTACTGATCGTCACTCCAAACCAGCATGTCCTGCATTTAACTGTACTGATCGTCACTCCAAATCAGCATGTCCTGCATTTAACTGTACTAATCGTCACTCCAAACCAGCATGTCCTGCATTTAACTGTACTGATTGTCACTCCAAACCAGCATGTCCTGCATTTAACTGTACTAATCGTCACTTCAAACCAGCATGTCCTGCATTTAACTGTACTGATCGTCACTCCAAACCAGCATGTCCTGCATTTAACTGTACTGATCGTCACTCCAAACCAGCATGTCCTGCATTTAACTGTACTGATCGTCACTCCAAACCAGCATGTCCTGCATTTAACTGTACTGATCGTCACTCCAAACCAGCATGTCCTGCATTTAACTGTACTAATCGTCACTTCAAACCAGCATGTCCTGCATTTAACTGTACTGATCGTCACTCCAAACCAGCATGTCCTGCATTTAACTGTACTGATCGTCACTCCAAACCAGCATGTCCTGCATTTAACTGTACTGATCGTCACTCCAAACCAGCATGTCCTGCATTTAACTGTACTAATCGTCACTCCAAACCAGCATGTCCTGCATTTAACTGTACTAATCGTCACTCCAAACCAGCATGTCCTGCATTTAACTGTACTGATCGTCACTCCAAACCAGCA